>NW_027527145.1:2469835-2517379 GCF_008692635.1 Crocuta crocuta
CCCCCTTCATTTATTAATGACAGCTTTGCCAGATAGAGTATTCTTGGCTGGCAGTTGTTTGCTTTAGCACTTTGAGTATATATTTGTACCACTCCTTTCTAGCTGGCAAAGTTTCTGCCAAAAAATTTGCTGATAGTTGATTTACCTGTATATAACAAGTTGCTTTCCACTTGCTGCTTTTA
Source organism: Crocuta crocuta (assembly GCF_008692635.1). Classification (NCBI taxonomy): domain Eukaryota; kingdom Metazoa; phylum Chordata; class Mammalia; order Carnivora; family Hyaenidae; genus Crocuta; species Crocuta crocuta. The sequence continues at coordinate 2,470,018 of NW_027527145.1, forward strand.
ACATTCTTTACTGATCTTTATTTAACTTCTGACATTTTGATTATAAGGTCTCTTGGACTCATCTTGTTTGCAACTTTCTAGACTTCCTGGATCTGGATGTTTCTTTCCTGTAGTCACAGGTGCTCTGGAGAATGGCAAGAGGGGGAGTATGAAGATGTTGTCCTCCCGTCTCCATCCCTGGAGAGCGGTCTAGGAGGCTCCCGGAAGTGTGTGTTAAATTAGATGCCTGACTCTCAGGCTGACACTTTAATATAACCAGGTGAGTCTCCATAGTTTAGGTCTGGGCATCTTTGGCTTCCTTTGATCTTCGTCCGGGGCAGGTGAATCTGGGTACTGGGCCCTGTAAGAGCAGTTCTCCAGGTCCCTACAATCCTGTGGGTCTCCTTGGTTTTTATAGTTAGATGCCTCAGGGGCGGGTCCTACAAGTCTTGGTTCTTGTTGTGCCCTTCACTCCTTGGGGAGGAGCTCCAGGTGTTAAGTTTTCTCCTGGTTGTGGATCGCTGCCTGAGGATCAGGGTGAGGTTGTATCCTGGGCGAGCCATGTGCTTGTCTTCTCATTTTCTGATATGTAGTCATTACCCAGCAGGCCTGTAGGTTGTTTTTAAAAGGAAACTTTTGATGTGTAGCTGTAAGCTCAGTGTGCCCATGGGAGGAGGTGAGTTCAGGAACCTCCTGCACTGCCATCCTGATCTGAAACTCTTGTCTTGAAATATTTTTATATTTATAAAAGGGAAATATGTTAAAAACTTAATTTAGTGTCATCTTCAAAAAAATTTTTTTTAACATTTATTCAGTTTTGAGAGACAAAGAAAGATAGAGCACAAGCAGTGGGGAGAGAGAGGGGGAGACACAGAATCCCAAGCAGGCTCCAGGCTCTGAGCTGTCAGCACAGAGCCCAACGCGGGGCTCGAACCCACAAACCACGAGATCATGACCTGAGCCTAAGTTGGACACTTAACCGACTGAGCCACCCAGGTGCCGTAGTGTCATCTCTTTAATTTAGACAATAGCTGTATCCTTTTATACATTTTTTCCCTAGAAGGCATTTACTTTGGTCAAGTGGTGAAAACAGTTCATTATCTAAGTTTACAAAGATTTTTTAATGTTTATTTATTTTTGAGAGAGAGAGAGCAGCGAGAGGCAGTGAGAAAGGGAGACACAGAATCTGAAGCAGCTCCAGGCTCTGATCTGTCAGCACAGAGCCCGAAGCAGGACCTGAACTCACAAAGCATGAGATCATGACCTGTGCGGAAGTCAGACACTTAACTGACTGAGCCACCCAGGTGTTCCACAAAGATTTTTAAAGATGTTTATTTATTTACTTTGGGAGAGAAAGAGACAGTGCGTGAACGGGGGAGGGGCAGAGAGAGAGAGAATCCTGGGCAGGCTCTGGGATGTCAGCACAGAGCCAGACCTGGGGCTCAATCCCATGAACCATGAGATCATGACCTGAGCTGAAATCAAGAGTCAGACACAACCAACTGAGCCACCCAAACACCTCAGTTTACAAATATTTTTAATGGCTGTTTATAAACAAGTTCTCACAGACTTCTACCTTAAGAGTTCTGTTTTACTACAGCAACTTTGTACTAGAATGCAAAATCAAGGGATCAGATTTCAAGGCCCACCTCTGTCAGTTTTTCACTGTGTGATTATGATTGAAGTAGGTAACTCGAATCAGGTTTTGTGTTTGCAAACTGAAGATATCAATCTCTTTTCTTTATACTTGATAGAGCAGTTGTGAAGATCAAAAGAAATAATGTATCTGAAATGCCTAAAAAACTATAAATCACTACAGAATGTGGGGAATATGGTAATTTAGGTTGAGATCACTTCTGCTTCATTCTGAAAATTTTATCCTTAGGTCTTAATTGTCATCTTCTCCCAAAAGTAATGTTTCCCTTTGAATGCAAGTCAATTATCATTAAAAAACTAAGTTATAATGGGAACATATCTTTTCAGAATAAGAACATAACCATAGGATGTTAAGAAATCATGTGATTATCTCACAAAGATTAGTAAAAAAATAGAAATGGGCATAAATTGTAGGACGATCTTATGCGTTCTAAGTGTGCTCTTAACCTGAAAATAGATAACAAAACTAGCAAAAGTTACACAAAGTTTTAAACATTTGACAAAAAGAAGTAGCAGACTACTAAGTCATCTTATCTATTGTTTGAATAAGTCTTTCTGAACAGGTGAAATATGAAATTAGTTTATTAACAGAAGATTAAGTTTTCCATCTGGCCAACAGTATATATAGGAAGGTGTCACGTACAGAATCTCAGAGTGCAGAATAATATGATTAATCACCAGCACTTTCTTAAAGAGGAAGAATCACAAAGACAGTAATCCAGGTAGACCTGAGGAATGAGAAAAATATCAGTTTTAAAATACAAAAAGTTGAAATTATGGCTCTTCTAAGAGAAGCAGATTTATGCAGCGCGTGTTCAACAATCACAAACAGAAGACAAATGAAAGGGTTTACTGGTCTGCAACAAACTTTGCATTCTCTCCGAAGCTGCATATATGTTATGGGTGCTACAATTCATCAGGATAAAAATAGGATGCATTGTAAATTGAGAGAGGCCAATTATTATTTTTGAAAGGACAACAAAAATTTGCCCAAAGTTTATAGCTAACTGCTGCAAAAGCTATACAATAAAAGCAATGTGATTATATAGTAGTTTAGCTAAAAGTAAATCATCTGATGCCAGAGTAAATGGACAGAAATAAACTACAAAGTATATTTTGCTCATAAAAATGGAGATCAGATTTGGTCTCAATCCAAGCTGAACTAAATATAACCAAAAGGGGGTAAGGCATGCTTTAAGAAGTTTCCTTCACTCCAGACCGCAGCCTTATTCCTTCCTAACTATGTGCGTCCGGCTTAGTCTGCGGTGACTTCTGAGCAGAAGCAGGGTGACTGTGCCTGCCAAGAAAGTCGGTTTTGAATCTCAGTTCTGTCATCTGTAAAATGAAAAAGGAAAAGATCTCTAAATTCCTTTCTAACTCTTCAAAAACGAATGCTTCATGTTGCCAATTTTAATGTCATCCAACCTTAAACGCCAATTTTAGGAGGGTGGGCTTCAAGTATTTTTGCTACAAACTGCTGAATTGCTTGTTCTCTAGGACAACTTGACCGTTTAGTTTTCTTCATTTTCCCTTGTACTGGATTCACTGTGTCCTTTATTCCACATCTTCTTTTCCTTGGCCTAGTCCTTCATTTTGTTGGAACCTAATCTCCAGTTGATGAACAAAAAACTGCATTGGAGGGGAAAATTGAGTGCCTGCATATATGAAAATGGCTTTTTGTGTCCTCACTCTTAACTGATTGACTGCTTTCAGCGTTCTGGGTTGAAATGTGCTGGTGCCTCAGAATTTTGAAAGCATTTCTCTATCGTCCTTTGGGGCATGTGGTGCCACTGATATGCCAAGTGCCGTTCTGATCCTGTGTCTTTGTGTATGAGCATTTTTCTCTCTGAAAGTTTTTAAGATCTCCTTATTTCCAAAGTACTGAAAAATGTGCTGTGGGGTGTTTTTAAACATTCATTGATTTATATTTTTTTCATTCTTTTTCTTTTATTTTAAGCCTCACATCTTTCATCCCACTGTTCTCCCTAATCTGTCTTTCTGGAATGTCTGTCAATTAGATGGTTGATTTTCCAATTTTCCTATATTTTGTCTCCCATTTTCCTTCTCTGCTATTTTTGCTTTATGAAAGATTCTCCTTAACTTTCCTAATCATGGCATTAAATTCTTTATTTCTGCTGTCAAATTGTTCATATCCAAGAGTTCTGTTTTGTTCTGTGAAAGTTCTCTCTTGGACCATCATGTCCTTTTTGTCTTTCTGGAGACGGTAATTTAATTTTTTGTCTTACTAGAGTCTTTCTTCGACTTTTCCTTTTCTTTTGAGTTCCTTATTGCTATTAGTTTGTCTTGGTCCTTCTCATTTATATTGGAGACTTTCCTAAAATGTCCAGTGAACCTTGGATGTCAACTCATACTTAAGATAGAAGCCTTAAAAACCAATTGAAAGCTATTCATTTATTGTTAGGGCTTATTGAGAGTTGTTTTGTGGTGGCTTCAAACCGCAAGAGTCCCCTGAAGAACCCACGACTGTTAATACATTTGAGGACTCTCACTTGACCAGTGAGCAGCTTCCTGTCTTTAACTTCTGACTGGCATGGGGTCAGAGTACATGGGGGCAAAAGTGGCCTCCACTTGTCCCTTAGAACTGAGTCAGTGGAAGGAGCTTAGGCAGGAGGGGGTATCACTGTTCAATTCTGTTTTAAGAACGGCATCCCCCCTTCACATACCTCGATGTGTGTGTCTTCTGAATCCCTAGTGTTGACCCATGGTTTCTGCCTAAGTTAGAGAGCAGCAGCTAGACTGTGTGGGGCTCAAGAGATCCCGCTGCTCTTTATAGATTTCAGTAAACTCTTCTGTCATCAGTCTCTCTTCTATATCCGTCTTCATTTACAACCTTTGGTCTCCAATTCCTAAATCTGTTTAATGTTCTATGGCATTAATTTTCCTGATGATTCATTTTAGCTTTCCTAAGTTGGATATTTTATGGTTGTTATGACATCACTTTACTTCTGTCATTTATGTTCTTTTTGTGTTTATGTTTATTTTTCCTTTTCCTGTCATTTTAGCTGTCTTTAGTTCTTTGGGGTAACAGAGTAAATCAGTATACTTTTTTTATACTGAAACATAAATTATGGTTAGCGAATTCTGTGTAATAAAACAAACTAACCCTCCATTCTCTGGGTTTTAGTGATGAATGCAACAGGAGTTGATTTTTCCCTTATGCAGATTGCTTGAGTATGCGGTCTTAGTGTGGTCTGTCTTTCCTCCATGTGATAATCCAGGGACCAGGCAATTTTATAACTCTCCTATCCCCTGGGAGCTCTTTGTCTTTGAATCAAGCTGGCTAAGCCAAAAGAAAGCTCTGAGAATACGTATCTGCTTCTTCAAAACCTTGGCTGGCAAGTCATAGGCATTACTTTTTGTTCTCATTTCATTAATAAGAAGTTGCTCCACGTAAAATGGAGGGAGCAGGAGGTGTTGGCTCTTGGGGAAGCACAATATTTTGCTTGCCAGCTAATCATCTCTGCTAGAGACTGGCTACTGTCCATTTGTACCCTCTTTATTCTCTCTTTCTCTCTCTCTCTTTTTTTAAGAGAAAGAGAGGGAATGAGAGAGAAGAGAGAAAAAGAATCTTATGCAGGCTCCATACTCAGCACAGAACCTGACCTGGAGCTTGATTCCACAATCCTGGGATCATGAGCTGAGCCAAAATCAAGAGTCAGACACTCCACCTACTGAGCCACCCAGGCGCCCTTCTACCATCCTTTTTTTCTATATATAAAACGATTTTCTATATATAAAACTCCCTCCTCAATAAAGATAGCCTAAATTCCCAATTCTATTCCTTTACCCATTTCAAAATCCAGTGTACCCAGAAAATGTCAATCACTTGTATCAGATCTAGATGTGGCTATTAAAAGTTTAACAACTTACGGACTAAAAGACAAGTTCCTTTATTTCCTGACACCTTTCTATGCACACACATATACAATCTACAATGATGGAGAAGAGGCACTCTGTCTAGAAAGAGAAGAACTGATAAATATAGTAATTAGTGGTTTGTAGCAGTGATAGAATCCTGATGGCATGATTCTGCCTAAAGAGGAATTTCCTTATTTAGGAAATTGATTTAACTCTGGAAGAAACTTTTGTTTATTGTTCTCCAAAGCCACCAGCACTATCTTCTTGTCCATTATCTTCCAAAGGCACACTTCAAGTGGGTATTGGTGAATATATCGTACTTTGTGTTTTCTTCTGTTTTCCAGCAAACATCTGCCATTTATGTTTGCAACAGAGAACCCTTAGAATTGTTTGAAAAATCTTAAAAGTCAAAAGCTTTCTGAGGATATGCTATGATGTCTTTGACCAAACATCTGTTTTATTTGTTTCCAATCTGTTTCATTGTTAGGATTCAACTCCCAACAATGTAATATCCTATATAAAGTTTTCCAATATAATTTCTTTGGTTCCTAGTCCTTATATCTTTTTCTGATTGTAATGGTGGTTATCTTGAAGCCATCTGAAATAATAGTTTTGACATAGAAAACAACATACCAAATCATTTTTTTATAAGATTAAATTCTGTTTAACTGAGAAATTTAACAGATTTAAGTTTTTAAAATTTATTTTAATGTTTATTATTGAAGTATATTTGACATAAAATGTCATTATAGTTTCAGATGTACAACATAGTGATTTGAGAATTCTGCACATTACTTAAAGCTCACCATTACAAGTGTAGTCAACATCTGTCACCATTCAACATTATTACAATGTTATTGGCTGTATTCCCTATACTGTACTTTTCATCTGTGTGACTTATTTATTTTATAACTAAGGTTAACAGGGTTTTTTCTTCCACAAAATACTTTGAAATTTCACAAACTGCCTATTTGAGATCTAGAAGCAGTCAGACCTTATAAACTTTTCTGTCTTGCTCATAAACCAGCTAACTTTTGCCTGAGCTCATCTCTTTCTTATAATATCTTACAAAATATACTATTTGTTATCCAAAACAATATCTTATTCTGGATTTTTTTTTACTTCTTCTACAATCAAATTCTGGATTAATTCTATCTGCTGTGATAAAATACAAGCCCAGATTGAATGGCTTACCACAGGTAAAAGCTTTTTTCTCATTCATGTAAGAGCTTCTGGCTGGTGGAAGGCTTTTCTTCATGAGGAATTTCAGAAACCTTGGCTTCTGCCATTGGTCTTGCTATTTCCCAGAACCAGCCAACAGGAAGGAAAGAGCCTGGGGAGAAGCTCATGTGCTTCTTAAAAGTCTGTATAGATAGTGACACATACTTCCGTTCACTGTCTACTGGGAAAAATTGTAGACATGGGCCCTATCTAGATGGTTCCACATGCACCTGGGAAACATAGTTTGTGGTTATACATGGGCTTCCTCAAAACAATTCTGTAATGTGGAAGGGGAAGGAAAAATTTTGGTAGATAGCTGTCTCTCTCTACCACATTTATAAGGAAGTAGATAAATTACCTGCCACAACCTGCCTTGATTTCAGCTTTAGTTGAAAAATGTTTATTTCAGAATTCTTTCTGTCTTTAAAAGTCTTCTCATTTATTGGCATTAAGGAAGATGTTTTTATTTCTATTTTCTTTTTACTTCTTTGTGTTGTGTCTAACTCAATAAATAGAGCAGTTATTCGGGGTTCTATTGTATTAGTTGTAAAAATGAAATTTGTTTTAGTGCTGACAACCTAATTGTATAAGATGCTTTTCAAAAGCTCATGACACTTTCTCCTCTCTTTGGGAATGGTTTCTAACATATGACCCTGGTCCTTGGTCAAGGGTACTGATACAAACCGAGTCACACATTCTCTTTTTAAAAAATTGAAATATAAAAACAGTGAGACCTAGTGTTTATGATTGATAAGAGCTGAGTCACTTGAGTGGTAGTTTTCTAGCAATAAATGTGTCCTTGAAATCCTGTGCTGAGATTCCTGGAGCTGCCTTATTTTCTTCCTTTCCTGACCTTTTTTTGTTAAATTTCTTCTGCAACATCTTGAGAAATAGCAGCACTCCTGCAATAAATTCTCTTTTATATTTAATCTAGCAAGAGTGTCTATTGCCTGTTGACTGCAACCCAGAGACCCTTAATTAGTATCCCAGGGAAGCATATTTATTCTGAGATCTTCGATATCTGTCCAATATCCATTGGCATTTTGAAGGTTTTTTTTTTTCTCATTAATTCTCACGTTAATGGCTTAGATTGACTATGTTATACCACAGGCTATATGTCTTTTCAGAAGCTCAAGAAGTGATTTCTTAGAACTAGATAAATGTCAGTTACTCTGTTCAATAATGTGAAGTTCACTCATATTCTGCCTGACTTTTTGTTAACAACGTCATGGTTTTTGGAAAATAGGGAACAACACTTTTGGGATAGTGGCATTAGAGAAAGTAAATATATTGCTCAAGGTCATATAATAGTAACTGATAGAGATAGAATTTTAATCCTCATCTGAAAAACTTCAGAACCAAAGTTCAAGACCTTTAGATCTATAACCTTTTATGTGCCATACATTTAAATGGATGCTAGGAGATTGAAGATAAAATTTTTTAAAACTCTGCTCTTTGTTCTTTGAAGTCATATGGTTTATCAGTAATTAGGTGATATCAACATAATATGGTAGGTAAAAAGAGAAAATTACCCTCAGGACTATGGAATATGGAAGAGAAAACTAGCAACCCCATGGGTATCTGTGTATGCTATCTTCTAACTACTTTCTGGGTGTTTTGTAGTTCCATTGTCCTTTTTTTCTTTCTCTTGCTGCCTACTTTAGTTAATGGGTGGTTTTCTGTGGTTATACCCTCTGATTCCCTTCTCTTTATTTTTTTCTTCATGGTTACCATGAGGCTTACATAAAACATCTTATACCAGTCCATTTTATGTTGATAGCAAGTTGACATTGATCACATATAAAAACTTTACTCTCTTACTCCTCACTTTTATATTTTTAATGTCACAATGTACCTCTTTTTATATTGTGTATTCATTAAGAAATTATGCTAGTGATAGCTATTTTTAATACTTTAACCTTTATAATATAGTTAAGTATATAGTTAGGTAATATAGTTAGGTAGTTAACACGCCATCATATTATAGAATTAGTGTTCTGAATCTGACTATATATTTACTTTTACCAGTGTGTTGTATAAATTTGTATGTTTCCATGTTATTAATTAGTGCCTGTTCATTTCAGTTTGAAGAACTTCTTTCCACATTTCTTTTAAGGCAGTGTTACTGCCAGTGAAGTCCCTCAGCTTTTGTTTGTCCTTTGGATAGAGTGTTCTTGGCTGGAAATTTTTTTCCTTCAACACTTTGAATATATTATCCCATTCTCTCCTGATCTGTAAGGTTTCCGCTGAGAAATATGCTGTTTGCCTCTGGGGGGTTTCTTCATAGGTTACAATCTTTTTTTTCTCTTGTTGCTTTTAAGATTCTCTCTTTTGTCTTTGATTTTGACAGTTTCATTCCAATGTGTCTTGGAGAAGATCATTTTGAATTGAAATAATGGGTGCTTTATTAGCTTTGTGAAGTTGGATGTCCATGTCTCTTCCCAGGTTTGGCAAGTTCTGAGCCATCATTTCTTCAAATAAGCTTTGTGTCTTCTTTTCCCTCTCTTCTCCTTCTGGACCTCCAGTGATTCTGATATTGCTTCATGTGCTGGTGTTCCATAGACTATTCAGGGTTTTTTTTTTTTTTTTTGGTTTTTTTTTTTTGTTTGTTTTGTTTTGTTTTGTTTTCTTTTGTTGCTTTTTGCTTTTTCACGTTTTTTTGGTCTGTTTTCCTCTGGGTTATTTCAATGTTCCAATTCTCTAACTTACTGATTCTGGCTTCTGCCTAATCTGTTCTGGTACTGATGTCTTCTGTTGCATTCTTCATTTCATCCATTGATTCTTCAGCTCCAGAATTTCTATTTTGTTCTTTCTTTATTTATATCTCTTTATTAAATTCCTTATTTTGTTTGTGTATTGTTTTCCTGATTTTGTTGAATTGTCTTTCTATCTTTTATTGTAACTCATTGAATTTCCACAAAACAGCTATTTTGAGTTCTTTATCGGGTAAATCACAGATGTCCATTTCTTTGGGTTTGGTTATTGGAGTAGTATTATGATCTTTTGTTGATGTCATGTTTCCTTGATTTTTCATGTTTTTTGAGGTTTTGCATTGCCGTTTTCACATTTAGCAATGTGAAATCAAGTGGCAGTCATCTCCTCTAATCTTTAGTATCTATTTTCAGTTGAAAGATGCCTTTGGCTGGTCCTGCTTATGTGCTGGGGCTTTCTCTGACCTTGTATGGGTAGACCTGCTTCACTATTTTGCTTGCTCTTATGGTGGAATTTTAAAGCTTGCATGTCTTCTCTTGGTTTTACAAGGCACCAGGTTGGCTGTTGGTAACTTCTCTTTTGTTTTCCCAGAAGTGGTGTTACAGCTTGGGACTGTGGTTTCTCCCTTGCCTGCAGATCTTGGCTTGTATTCTATGTGCACTTCTTGTCTATCTGAGCTTACTCTCACCACCCCCCTCAGGGGCTCACATAAGGACTGGCTGCAGAGTTGAGGGAGGTATTGTTGCAGGATTCTCGCTCAGAGAGTCGTGACACCGAGACTTTTCTTTCCAGGAAGCAACTTTATTTTGCCGGCACCGCTCAGTTGGGTTCGTACCCAAAAGAACTGAGTGGCCCACATCATATGGCATAGGTTTTTTTATACATTTTCCATTTCTTTGTCTCCCGTATATGGTAATACACATAAACATGCAGTCTGATTAAGTTGTTTCAGTTTACAGGAACACTGGGGGATGTAGGCAGCTGGACTCATATCTAGGTGACCTTGAAGTCTTCTCTCTACTTCAATTTTTTTCTTTCTCCTTAGGGAGGGGTTCCTACCACAGTATAGGTTTGGCACTCAGGGCCTTAGGGATGTCCACGGACCAGGTGGGGAGATCCTTGGGTGAGAGTTTCCTAGCAGCTCATGGGCAGGTTTCTTGCCAGAATCTAGAACACTTCAGCAGGAACCATGTCTCTTTAATGTCATCTGATGAGCTTAGCTACCTTTTTTCCTATCTACTCTGTCCTTCCTGTCATAGAACTCTTACTTTAAACCTCTGGGTACTTCATGAAAAGAATGAGTTTCTTTAGTAGCGTCCTGCACAGCTGGGTGCTCACTCGCCCTTCTCCCCCTTTTCTCCCATGGGAGGGATCCTTGGCTTCTTTCTGTAAACTATGCCACCTTTGTGGGGAAGGGTGATGTAGGCAAAGTTTCTTACCACTCCCTTGGAGTGTTGAGACTTCTCTAGAAACTTGGACTTCCACAAATGCTCTTGTCTGTGGGTATCTGTTCAAGTCAGTGTTTTCCAGGTGCTTCTGGAGCACAGCTGAGAGGAGCTGGAGCTAGCTCACAGGCTCGTGCTAGTTCCAGCCCATACAGGGGTCTGTCTGCCTATTACTCAGTTCACAGGTGGGCTTGACTCCTTCTGGGTTGCGTAGTGTGTTTGCACGTATAGGAGGATTAGGAGGAACTTGACGGAGGAACAAGGGGGAGAAGAAGGGNTAATTGTCCTATTGCCAAGATTTTTGCCTGGCTCAATATATATACCTCCGGCTCCTGGAAACAATCATGTTGAAGAGAAGAAGGGCCTAGGAACATGCTTCTGAAGACAGTGACTTCACCCATCAATAAATATAGTCTGATCCAAGTCTTAAGTTAGAATTATTCATTCATTCAACAGATTTTGAGCATCTACCATAGACCACACACTGTTCTAGATATAGAGATATCAATTATCAATTTCTTCTGTGGAGAAATGGAGTTAATGTGGAGAACACTGAAGTGATGTCTCCTCTGCCTGATAAGTGCAAGTTATTCTTTCAATGACAAAGAGCACTCATCCATAAATAACACCTGGACTCATGACTGTTTAAGCAAGCTGGCGACCAGAGTTAATCAGGTCAGTGTTCTGGGGAAAAAAGAGAGAAAAGAGAAAGNGGGCGCGCAGCTGCTCTGAAGTCCAGCCTCCCAGAGCCCGCACAAAGCAGCGGTTTGTGTGCTCAGCCCCCCCAGGACCAGTTGGCGCGAGGGGACCTGGTGTGCAGGTATTTGGCAAGTACGGTCTTTCTATGCACCAAGTGGAGGTTTTTCTCCCCCATGCGGAGGTTTTTCTGTTTCGGACTCTCTCCTTTTCCCCTCTCACTCCCCGTAGAGGGTAGAGGGGGATCGCCTCCCACCCGGGAGTCTCCGATCCCGAATAGGCCAATTATTTAAATTCCCTCTCTTTTTTGAAGTTTGCCTGACTTAACTGCTCATCATCCTAAGTTTATTTATCATAAGACTGGCCAAAGAATTTGGATTCTGATTTAGGACAAGTTAAAGGTCCTGCTTTCGACTCTGGCCTGAACTGTGGCCACTAAGCTTTTTTGCCATGTCATTCTGTATTAGGGGATTATGATATGACTCAGAGTAAGACAAAATGGTGGGTATCATCCCAGCAACATTGCTGAGGGTGTATGTGTGTGTTTCCACATATCTCAGGAACCACGAGAAAGGAGAATAGGGATTTTTTTTGTTTTTTTAATTTTTAGTGTGTGCTCATTTTATTTCATATAATGGTCATGTTTTTGACCTTGTGAAAATTATACTTTGACATTGATCTACTTCGCAAAGTATAAGAAGGCAAATAACTAATAGTCAACTGATAATGCTGGTTAGAAGCCCCAGTTTTTGGTAAACATCAGGGACCAAAAAGTGAGTTTCCATGAAACATCAATGTTTCTGGTTTTTCAAAGTCTAGGTAGGTTTAAAATTGCCAACAATTTGCCCAGGCATTGAATTGAGACATTCTATATTCACTGTCAGAGGGAAAGATGGTTGTGTGGGTAGGAGGAGGGGCTGGATGCATCAGAGTAGGGATTTTATGGAGAAAGATTCAGGCATTCTTAGGCATTGGCTGCAATACGATAAGTCTTGTTTTTAACAGTAATCATGCAAAATCGTTTTCGACTTTAATACATTTGAATCCTGACAAGTTTAGGATCAGAATAAATGAGACACCACTCTGAATAAGTTTGGAGGGTTATGTAGGGTAGATGCAGACCTAAGCAAAAAGTTATTTTAGAACCAGTTTTGTCTTAACATATTTTGGAGAATATCCAAGTTTGACTGAAAAACAAAATGCTGAACTAAATTAGTGCTGAAATTGAACAGTTTGTGTGTCAATTATCATCAAAATAATCCTTCAGCCTTTTTCTTTTTAAATTCTTCCATTGGTAACTTAAAACTTCACACTTAGATCTCCAACCTTTGCTCTGAGTAGATCTTGCCAACTTTGGATGGCTTAGTCTTTTTAAAAGATTTCAGGCACTATGGAGTCTGCCTTGAACACAGTTGATACCCCATTCTTTTTTTTTTTTTTTTCATCAATAGTATAAGAGAACATTCCTCTCAGCTTGGAAGGATTAATACCTTTTGCATTCTACCTTTGTTTATAGAAAGAGTGTATAAGAAAAAGTAAAACCAGAGTAAGCAGCAAGAGACTGGCCTATTTCAACTCCCATGACTTTCTCTTCTGTTGTCTCCATTTCAGCTGAACCTTCAAGTTTAGTATTGGTCAACCTTGAAGTACATCAGGCAAGGATAGAAGAGCTTCAAAAGTCGGTGTAAAGGAGATCAGAAGTTAGCTTGAGCATACAGAGAGGAGGACTAAACTAAAAGATTGGAGAGAAGATGATATGATATTCTGAAGGAAATTGCATTTCCCTTTCTCTCTTTTTCCTTTGTGGCCTTGGGTAAGTGGGGTATGGGAGATAAGAAAATACTGTGGCAATGTTTAATTATGATTATTAAATTTTAAAATTTTGAAAATATTATTACACAGAGGATAAAATTCTGATCTAACTTCCTGTACTTTAATATAAGAATTTTCCTGTTCCCTTTTTTATAATCATAATGTTTCAGGTGCTTATTTTTTTTCATAGACAATATTTATTTATTTATCATTTATTTATTTATTTATATAATTAATCGTCAACTTGGCTAACCTGTAGTGTGTAAAGTGTGCTCTTGGGTTTTGGGTTAGATTCCTGTGGTTCATCGTTTACATACAACAACCAGTGTTCATCCCAACAAGTGCCCTCCTCAATGCCCATCACCCATTTTCCACTCAGTTTGTTCTCTGTATTTGTCTCTTCTGGTTTGCCTTTTTCCCTCTCTGTCTGTAACTGTTTTTTCTTCCTTCCCTTCCCCTGTGGTCTTCTGTTAAGTTTTTCAAGATCCACATATGAGTGGAAACTTATGATATCTGTCTTTATCTGACTAACTTTTTTCAGTCAGCGTAATACCTTCCAGTTCCATCCATGTTGCTGCAAATGGCATGATTTCCTTCTTTCTCATTGCCAAGTAGTATTCTATTATATATATAAACCATATCTTCTTCATCCATTCATTAGTTGATGGACATTTAGGCCCTTTCCATAATTTGGCTATTGTTGAAAGCACTGCTATAAACATTGGGGTACGTGTGACCTTATGAGTCAGCACTCCTGTATCCTTTGGATAAATTCCTAGTAGTGCTATTGTTGGGTCATAAGGTGCTAGGAGCCGCACCAGCCTCACAGTGAGGAAATGGCAGCGTTTGCACAGCTCCTGCCATGAGAAACGAAAACTGGTATCTCCTTCTGCTACTACTGGCTCATGTTGGAAATGAGCCTGCGGGTATTGACCAGGCCTCACAATATTCCAAATCCGACCAATATTCTCCACACAGATTCCTCATAAGGCAAAGCATATTCCTGCCTTTTCAAAAGAGATTTTAGATGAAAGCACTGTGAATGATTGTCAAAAGGCTCTTCCTATGGGCCTTGCAGATCCAAGACTTAGATAATAAAGGGGGCTAAGAACACAAGAGTTACAATTGAGCATGGCCCTGAGACAAAGAGCCCAATTTAGAATTAAGGACAGATAGCCACCCCCACCCAATTGTTTCTGCATCTTGTGATCAGTATTCAGAGTGACTTATTCTGGTCTTGAATATGCTGATTGCACCCTGTGAAGGAACCTATTATAGGAACTTCTTCTTTTCTGATTATGGGAGCAAACATCTATTTCCTGAAAGACCTGTTTTTCTTAATACTTCTCCTTAAACAAACAAGCTATTGACCCCTGCTCAGAAAGAACTAACTTCACCCTTTTTATGCTAAAAGCATTGTCTTGTATGCTAAAGATACCTTTCTTCCTCATAGGATAAGCATCTAAATCACCTACCTCAGTCACTATTGATAAAGGCTTTGCATGAGTCTTCTACAAATCTATTTTCTGGGAAATTCTTACATATCAAAGAAGTTTGTCATCAGAAATCATTGTCTAAGGCAAATGCCACTTCTGTGCTGTCCCCCAAACACTTAATTATAAAATAAAGTTGAGCCCCAGTCAGAGCAGAGATGCCTGCCTGGTGACCAGAAAGAATCTTGGGGCCTCTCTCATCCCTCCCTCGCTGACACCGTCCATCCTTCAGGGACCCCTGGACCCTGCTGCAGCTGGCCTCCGCAATAGGGTAGTTTTATTTTTATTTTTTTGAGGGACCTCCACACTGCTCCAGAGCAGCTCTACCAGTTTGCATTCCCACCAACAGTGCAAGAGGATTCACGCTTCTCCACATCCTTGCCAGTATTTGTTGTTTACTGAGTTGTTAATTTTAGTCACTCTGACCAATGTGAGGTGGAATCTCAGTGTGGTTTTATTTGTATTTCCGTGATGACGAGTGATATTGAGCATCTTTTCATGTGTCTGTTGGCCATCTGGATGTCTTCTTGGAGAAGTGTCTATACATGTGATCTGCCCATTTCTTCAATGGATCATTTGTTTTTCGGGTGTTGAGTTTGGTAAGTTCATTACAGATTTTTGGATACTAACCCTTTATCTGATACGTCATTTGGAAATATCTTTTCCCATTTAGTCAGTTGCTTTTTAGTTTTGTTGATTGTTTCCTTTGCAGTATAGAAGTTTATTATCTAGATGAGATCCCAATAGTTCATTTTGCTTTTAATTTCTTTGCTTTTGGAGATGTGTTGAGCAAGAAATTGTTGTGGCTGAGGTCAAAGAGGTTATTGCCTGCTTTCTCCTCTAGAGTCTAGTTTCATTCTTCTGCCATGTTGCTGTCTAGTTCTCCCAGCTCAGGTGCTTATTTTTGACCATTTCTCTGGTAATGTATTGAAAGTTTTTTCTTACCAATAAGCACAATAAAGTAGGTAGATTAATGCTTTTGTTTTTAAGTGCTATTTTAGTATTAGCAAGTTCTGAAATCTGTGATGCTCACCAAACAAGGAACATAGGTATAGTAACAGTTTTCTCATCTTTTAGTCCATGATGTGCAAGAATTTTTGATGTAAACATGTAGATCTTTCAATAGGTGTGTATGTTAGAAGATCATATAGAATGAACCTTATAATAAATCTTATATAAGCTAAGTGGAATTTCCAAATCCATTTAAATTACTTTGAAAATAGACACATCTCATTTTACTCATAACGAAACACTGAGAATAGCATATTGATGTGTATGTGTTACATATTTCAAAAAATGGAAATACAATGATTTTCTGAATTTTATCTTAAGTGCTAGCTAGATAAAAATCTAAATAAACTGAGGAAAAAAATAGTGCAATTAATCAGGCCCTGAGAAAAGTTTTATAGAATCCATTTTTCCTCATTTATCCCAACAACTTTTTGTGAAGAACACCATATACAAGGTACTGTGGATAGAAGTTATGTCACAAATCTAACTCTCAATGTGTTCATTCTCAAATTAGGATTACTGGCAGATTTGTATAAAGCCACATTTTCACTTTATTCGTTTTTTTCTAGAAAGCCTAAATAGCATATCTGTATTTATTGAATATATTGCTTGGGATATCTTTCAAATATAATACACAATAATAAACAAGATACATTTTTTTGATTTAATAATTTTTATTGACTTGTCTAGTAATTTGGAGTTTCCATTGGGAAGTGAAATTTTATATATACCCCACCACAAAAAAGCCTTTTGGGTCAATTGTTTTGACTGAATGAAACAAATGTTTTTGACTATCTTAAAGTCATCTTGTAATTTAGAGTTTATGTATTAAACAAGCATTTTTGAGCATCTATTAAATGAATAATAAAGCTAGGTATTAGGATAAAGTTAGAAATGCTTTCAAAAGAACCCTAGAAAAGTATTTAGTCAACACAACTTGTTTAAATTTCATAGTAAATTTCTCAAGTGTCAGTGAGATGCTAATAATAAATAATCATCTAAAATATTTATGTAGATTTACAGAATAGTTCTTTCAGGCAGGTCTAGCCTATGAACAGCCATTGCCTAAGTTTGTAAATTGAGGGGTTTTTATGGATATCCCAGTTGTAAATAAATATCTTTGTACACTGTGTTGTACAAGGCTCATTGTCTACTAGTAAAGCCATATTATTTGGAGTTATTGGTTTAATTTCATACATGTTTACTGAATTCCAATTATGTACCAGCCACTGTGCTAGATATTTAGAGGACACAGAAATTACTTAAGACTACAAGAAAATTATTAAGCCTTGTGATTCCTTGGAGTGAACACACTCCTCCTGGGAGAATGCACTGACTTTTTTATCTGAGGGCAAGAGGGAGAAAACAGTTGTGCCACAGATTTTTAGGAGGAAGTTTTGATAGTTGAATCAGAAACCCGGAAAGGGGTTTTTAGGATACTAAGCTAAATTTAATATTTGAAAGAAAATATTGTAAAGTATCACATTTCACTTAACAGAGTGATTTAATATATTCATGAGTTCAATAATTTGCAAATTGAAGAAACTAAAAAATTCTCTCCTATATTAGGTAGTTCTGATATGGTTTATAAGCTTTAAATGCAATCTAATTTTTTTAAGTTTTAATGTTTTATTATTTATTTTTGATAGAGACAGAGTGTGAACAGGGAAGGGGCAGAGAGAGAAAGGAAATCACAGGATCTGAAGCAGGCTCCAGGCTGTAAGCTGTCAGCACAGAGCCCAGCGTGGGGCCTGAACCCACAGATTGAGAGATCCGTGACCTGAGCTGAAGTCAGATGCTTAACTGACTGAGCCACCCAGGTGCCCCACAATCTAATTTTTTTAATTGAAGAAGAAAGTTGCTTGATATTTAAATAAATAATAATCAAATAGCTCAATACGATGTGAACAGAATAAAAACTGTCTCTTAACAACATGATGCCATTACTAAATTTCTTTTGCAATAATAGACTATTTAGAGATAACATTATTCAAATGCATTGAATTTGACATTGAATTTTTGTTGACTTGTAACAGTAAGATCGTTTTTACTCCATTTCCATTTGTTTCTATGAACTCTTGCTGCATAAGTTCTAGTTCATCTTAAAATCATCAGTTCTATAAAAACAAAAAAAATTGAAAGTCATACACATATGTCAGAAGCAGTGCAGTTATCTGAGATATTCTGACTTTTTGCTGTTTACATTATAAGAAAACCCATCAATTTCTCTGAAATGTGTCAGCCAAATTGAAAAGTCTAAAGGTATTACAAATGGAGGAGACAAAAGGTCCCTGTTTATATTGAAGTTTTAGCTCTCAAATTAATAATATTATATTTTCTTAAAAGCAAAAGAAATCTGGACATATAAATGCACAGATAAGTTATTCTCCTGTTGGGTGATTAATGTGCATTTTATTAGCTCTGTAAATATGAATTTACATAATAGATGCTAATGGTTTTGAAGAAGTTGTTAAGGCCCAACAGGTCAGTGATCCATGGTGTCTAAGTTCCTTAAACACATATTTGCATAATTTACCTTTCAAAAATTTCATAAATGCCTATTTATAGGCTAGACTAGGGTTTAATATTTATTGCCAGTTCTATGCTTCATAGTATAGAAACTACATTAGTTTATTGGTTCTTGCACACAAACTCCAGGGATATTTTTGACTGTATTAAAATTTTAATCAACCAGAAGCCAGCTAACTGGAAAACTTCAAATATTTAGATTCTTCCATTTAGGTGCATGTTGTACATAATAATTTTATAAGAGGCAACTCAGTAAATATGTATTTCATATCTACATACCTGCTCTGTACACTGTGTTGGAAATTGTAGTTACAAATTGAATAAGGCATTGACTCTTTCCTTTGCTGAGCTCTCATTTTGTTGGTTAAGGTAGATAGGTGAACTGATAATATAGTTTAATTTTTCTGAAATTCAATTTAGGAGAAAGAGACATGCAAAGAATAAATATTTTGGGATAAAGTATTTAAAAGTTAGCCTCCAAACTATGTTCTAGCATCACTAGAGCTTTTGTCCTTCCCTGGACACTGCTTGTATCTCCATCTACCCTATTCCATTGTGAAAATTACCAGCCAGAACAATATGTTCTCTCTTGCTGGTGGCTGTGCCCCCGGCTCATCTCATTTTCCTTGTCATATTGTTAAAAAAAATCTCTCATCATTTTCTCATAAATTCAGAGTTTACAAGCATTGCTAAATAGCTTGCGATGTTAATTCAAATCACTTCACCTCAGTTCGGTGCAGTGTAGTGTGGTTCTGATTAGCACAGTTCATGTCGACTCCCCAAATTGTATATGGTGAGCAGTGATTGCCTTCAGTTCTCTGTCAGTTTTTCTTCTTGTGACCACAGTGGAAAAGCAGGTAAAACTAACATGGAGGGTCTGTATGTACATTGGCTTCATGATATGTGGTATGTTTAATAAAGATAACCACTGACCTTGTCTTTCTTTACACCATTCAGTATTTGTGGAATTTTATTCATCAAGACAGTGTTCTAGAAATTCTTTTTAAATCCAAGAATTTTATATCTTAAAAGTATACCTAAAAATATACCTTAAAATAATATAACTATGTCTACATAAGCATTTAAATATATTTAAATAAGTTCAAATAGAAACATATTCAAATATATTCATATATATGTATAAACATATATGTAAATATACACATATACATCTATATCTTAGTCTCTGAACAAAGTACTTAGAGTCAGCGTAACTTAAAAATATTTTTTATTCACTGGTTTCTTTGTAATCTTTCAACTCCACTCCCAAATGCTCCCAATTTCTTTGTCCCCCACATTCTCCCCACCACCACCGTAATTTTCAAATTCTAATTCTCTCTGCAGTGGAAACTTCCGGTGTTTTATGTTATTGATAATTAACTGGTAAACAAATTATACTGTAAAGATTTTTATTTCAAGCTTGGTTAAATGTGTGCACTTCAATTTACCTCAACAAATGTAAGAAAATACCATAAATATTGGGCTTTTAAATGTGATTTAAATTATTGAGCTTCTGTGTCTTCATTGGTGAAGATGTTGTGAACAAAGACACACCAGGAAGATATAGAAAATGTCAGCTCCCTTTCTTCACTGCAGAATTTGAAATTCTTTGCCTGCAAATTTTTGACTTACAAATGACAGGTTGAAAATTTTAGGGTTGGGAAGTCTTTCAGGAAAAATACGACATTTGTTTGATAGTGTCATCCCAAGTTTTAAATCAGAATGCCATGCTCCTGTCCTGGTTTCTGACAACTTGGATGGAGGGTGGATTTGGATAGGAGAGCTGTCAGCAGCATGCAGAATGGAGGAGATTCCTGAATGAGACCAAGAGTACAGGCCATGATTCCAAGTTTCCTGACTCGGGAAGGCCAGGTTAGAGTCCCATCTTAGATTCCCATCAGCCTCCTTCTGCTCAGAATTGTCATGAAAAGCAATGTCTGCTTCTTTTTTTAATGTTTGTTTATTTTTGAGAGAGAGGGAGAGACAGAGGGAGAGAGACAGGGACAGAGAGAGACAGAGCACAAGTGGGGAAGAGAGAGAGAGAGAAGGAGACACAGAATCCGAAGCAGGCTCCAGGCTCTGAGTGGTCAGCAGATGCGGGGCTCGAATCCACAAACCGTGAGATCGTGACTTGAGCTGAAGGCAGATGCTCAATTGACTGAACCACCCAGGTGCCCTGCAATGTCTGCTTCTTATGGGAGAATCCACACAAACTTGTTGGTTGAGATTTTCTTGCTTATTGTATTTTGCAATATTTACTCTGTATTCTTCCCTTATTGCTTTCACTGTCTAATCTAGAGATGACAAGACATTGGCAGGTGACACCTTTTAATGACACCTTTTAATCTTCTGTCACTCTTTAAGCTGTTATTTCAAGATTATTTTATTCACCTGTCATTCACCCTTCTCATCTAAGTTTCAGCTTCTTTCCACATACTTAATGCACCATGTTTCAGAGGAAATTATTTATGGAGGGATCCCTTCAGATAGCCAATGTATGAAATTTCTTTGGAATGGAAATACTTTTAGGTTGTTTTATGCACTTCCTACCCCTCCCTGGGCAGACCATTAGTGACCAGGAAAGCAGATAAGAGAAAAACAGTTCTGAACCATCTATCCAGTTGAAGGTCATCTATTGTATTTAGTTACCATGTTTTTTTAGTTTTCTTCAATTTGGAATAGTTCCTTAGTCTTTTTCGCCCATTACCTTGAGATTTTAAACAAATACAGGACAGATATTTTATAGAATTTACTTAAAATTGGGTTTGTCTGATGTCTCTTCAATATTAGAGTTAGGTTATGTACTTTCTGGGGGCAAGGGATAATACAGAAATATACAGCATTGTCTCTCTCACAGCAGAAGATCAGCTGGCACATGGAGTTGATTTGCGCCACTATTGATGATGTTACTTTAATCTCTTGGTTAATGTGGTGTCTGTCAGGTTTCTTCACTGTCCAGTTACTAATTTTCTCTATGTAATTTTTAAGTATCTTGTGGAGTATACATTAATAATGTCCTGCTTGTCATCAAGCTTTTACCCATTGGTTTTAGTATCCAAATTGGTAAAATTTGCATTAAAGACTATTAATTAGGTAATACTATTATGATGTTAATTTCTTGACTTTGATAAGTATCCTGTATTTATGTCAGATTATGTTCACCTTGGAACTAAACAATGAAACACTTACAATGAAAAAGATTTATAATTACTAGTTGTATGAAAACCTTCAAAGGATGCGAACAGGTTGTAGTGTTGGAGAATAATAAGAAATCTACTTATACAGAATAGTCATGGAGGCTTCTCTAGGGACATGATGTGTAAACCAAGTTCAGTGTGATACTGAGTAAGTTAGCCAAATAGAAAGATTAAACTGATATCATATAAATAATATTTGCTGAATTTAATGGCACATTAAAAAAATCATTCACTATAAATGGTTTATAAACTGCAGTGACAGTTTTCTATTAGGAAATACGTTGATGTAATTGATCACATCTTTATATCCATTAAAAACAAAGATATTTAAACAAGGGGTATAGCTTTTACAAATGAAGATTCAAATTATTATTTTAATTGGCATGATTATATGTAATTGGAAACTCCAAGGGATGAACTAAAAGCCCTTACCAATTATAAAGGGGCTAAAGATAATAGAAAGACATAAGAGATAAGAGAACTATAAGAAATATCAATGTCTATACTATTTAGAGGCAATATCCAGCTAAAAGATAAAATGGTAAACATTTCTATGCTAATAGCAATGAAAAATCTTAAGTAACTAAAAATAACCCTGATAAGGCATGTGCAGAGGTTACTGAAATAAAGTATAAACTTTTATTAAGAAAAGTAATTAAGACTGTAACAAACAGGTCTGTCATACTAACGCAATAATATTTTATCCTTTAGGCCAGAATTTACAAACTTGGAATTCCTATGGATAATATTAAAGAGTTAAAAGAGGAAGGGGAGTTTCACATACTTAAAAAAAAATGTTTATTTATTTTTGAGAGAGAGACAGAATGTGAGCAGAGGAGGAGCAGAGAGAGGGAGACAAAGAATCTGAAGCAGACACCAGGCTCTGAGCTGTGAG
Organism: Crocuta crocuta; assembly: GCF_008692635.1. Classification (NCBI taxonomy): domain Eukaryota; kingdom Metazoa; phylum Chordata; class Mammalia; order Carnivora; family Hyaenidae; genus Crocuta; species Crocuta crocuta. Next base: position 2,492,543 of record NW_027527145.1, read on the forward strand.
CACAGAGCCCGACACGGGACTCGAACTCTCGAACTGTGAGATCATGACCTGAGGTGAAGTCAGATGCTTAACTGAGTGAGTCACCCAGGCGCCCTGGGAATTTCACAATCTTTTAAATTATACTTCAGGAATCGACTGTGTAAGCACTATAATTAATATCATCTGATTGGGAGGACAAAGGAGAGCGGTGCGGAGTATGGCCACATAGAACTAGGCATGCCTTGGAAAACAGCAGGTTACTTAGCTTCTGCTGAGTTGATTCCTTGTGGGAATTGGGGTACAATTCAGATTCAATGTTGTCAGATATTATACTTTTTTTCCTAAGAGATTCTACAAATTAATTTTTTTTAAGTTTATTTGTTTATTTTGATAGAGAAAGCATGAGTCTGTGAGGGGCAGAGAGAGAGAGAGAGAGAGGAGAGAGAGAGAGAGAGAGAGAGAGAGAGAGAAGAAAGTGAGAATTCCAAGCAGGCTCTGTTCCGTCAGTGCAGAGCCCAACATGGGGCTCAAACCCACCAACCATGAGATCATGACCTGAGATCACTTAACCAACTGAGCCACCCAGGCACCCCCAGAGATTCCACAAATTTAAAAATGTATATGAAATGATCTGATTTGTGAATTTTGACAACCATTTCAGTTGTTTAAAAGAGCATTTATAAAAGCAAAATATATCTGCAGACTGGATCTAGCTTGAGGGACACACATTTGTGGACCTCTTGTAAACAATGGAAAGAATAAATGTCTACAAAAATACCCCCACAGCATTATTAGTTGATATCTGGTTTGAGGCCTGGACACTGATCAAAGGGTTGAAATAACATAATATAATGTAGGTTGGTTACTACATTATAATATAATATGAATGCCCTATTACCTTTGATGATTCGGAACACTTTAGTGTTTGGTGAAGCCAGTTATAATTTTGATAACTGAATTTCGTTTTTCTATAAAACAGAAGTGCAACTGGTTTTATAAAGTGTCATTTAATAGAATATGATATATCATCTTTTTATTCACTAGTTAAAAAATTTTTTTTGAGTACCTACTATTGTCAGATACTATTTGAGGCACAGGGGACAGAGCACTGACAAGTATAACAAAAATATCTGCCCTCAGGGAGCTTTCATTTGTCAGTGCCTTTCTAAGTAGAGGAAGTAATCATTTCTATATACTATATCACATAGTTATATGCTTTGAATTTTTTTTTTAATGTTTTATTTATTTCTAGGAGAGAGAGAGAGAGACCGCGTGAGCAGGGGAGGGTCAGAGAGAGAGGGAGTCACAGACTCTGAAACAGGCTCCAGGCTCTGAGCTGGCAGTCAGCCCAGAGCCCGACGCGGGGCTCGAACCCACGAACCGCGAGATCATGACCTAAGCGAAAGTCGGACGCTTAACCGACTAAGCCACCCAGGCGCCCCCATAGTTATATGCTTTGAAATAGTAATTGTCCCATCAGGTGTTCCTGTTTTGAATGTTAATCACATTCTGTTGGACTTTCATTAGCTTCTTCTAATGGTGCCCTTGTCCCCAGTGCTCAGTTCATTAGCTTGTGTTGATTAGAATTTCAGAAATATACTTAAAATGCCATAACCTTAATTTAATAAATGAAATTATTGGTTGCATGTTTGAACATTAGATACTCCACATAATTTATGAATGGCTCCTGTGAGGTGGCCTATACTTAGATGTGATTGTGGGAATTTGTACTATATTTGGCAAATCATTAATGCCAACTTAACTTTACCTATATAGTCCTCAAATTAAAAGGTGACTAAGTTTTACATAAACTCTTTTTATGTAATATGGCTAATATGAATTGGAAATAGGAAGACTATATGAAATAATTGCTCCTGGGGGCATAACAGGACAAAGTACTGAAGATGGAACAGTGATATGGACACATTTCCTTTTTATCTGTTTACAGAAACTTTCAGAAGTTTCTTAAAGGCATTTCTTTCAGACCAGTTAAAAGGAGAAATTCTGCAGAAGTACTTTGATATTCTTACATGGTACTTCCGGTCTCTAGGGAACAACAATGAATGAAGAGTAATACTCATGGGTCTATAAGATATATAAATACTAAAGGTATGCCACAGACATGAAACACCCCTGTGAATAAGCAAAATGAATTTAGAACCAGTTTGGATAGCTTGGGACCACAAGTCATATAAATGGGTAAAAATCTTGATCAGATTTTCTATAGTAGCACTTCTAGAATTAGGTCTGGCAGAGGGACACAGGAGCCAAGGGAATTGGCCCGGAACTAGAGTGTGGTAGCAGTAAGTAAAGAAAGAAGCAAGCAAGCAAGAAGCAAGATAAGAGAGCCCGAGATTTGACCTGGAAAAGCAACAGAAGAACGTGATTTTCCAAGTGTCATACGGTACTGAGAGACACACGGCCCTTGTCTCACCTCTTTCCACTCCTAGTCCTGCTTCCTAAGAAGCATCTATATACACACATAATATATAATTATATGTCATATATATAATTATATGTATATATAGCTGAATTAGTAGCAGCTAATGTTTAAATTATGCCTAGATCAGCCAATATGGTGTTGAGCTAATTGACTCACTGTGATATTCCATTTTCTTTTCTTTTCTTCCTTAGAGTTAATATTAATATTTGCATTTTTCATTTGGATATGTTTCAGTGTTCTCTGTTATTCATATATTTTCAAAATGTTCAGCAAACCTTATATGGCCAAGCATAATTATTAGCTGCATTTCTTTCTTGGAAGGCTTCCTTCTGGACCCAGCTCTTCTCTTGCCTGTGTGAAGGTTGCCAGATCTCTTGGTCTGCTGGCCAGTAGCTCCCTGCTGTTCTTTTTCACTACTTCCTGGACCTCATGTATTTTTATTTCTTGGTTTTCATCCTTGTTTTGTTGGAGAACATCCTCTTATAGCTTCCTTAAAAAATTGTGACCATTAATGGAAAGTTTCAGTTTATAGAATGTGAAAGAAACTTTCATTCATTTATTCATTCATTTACTCATCCAACAAATAGAGTTTGAGCACTAGCCATATACCAAACATTCAGTAATTTCTCAGGAGACGCTATATTAAGGACATTAACCATATTATGCCGCCTGTTTGTTTGAAACCCTTTGGTTGCTTCCCTTTAACCTTAAAATAAATTCCACACTGGCTCCTGAATGACTTGACTCCATGTCTCTGGGCACCCACATTTCATGTCACTCTGGCAGTCTCTGGTTCCAGAAACACATCTGGCTGTTTTCCAACATGGTCTCTCCCATTGTGTATGTTGCTCTTTCCCTAGATGTTCACATGCTTGGCATTTCATTATTCAGAACATAGCTTAACTGTTATTTCCTGAGAGAGGTCTCTCTGAGCCCTTTCTAAAAAGTCTCCCGCCCCTTTTCTTCATCGCAGTTCCTTGTTTAGTTCCTTTGGGGCAATAATAAACATTTAAATAAATGCATTAATTTATTGACTTGCCCATTGCTTATTTCCTTCATTAGAATGAAAAATTGATCAGGGCAGGGACTTCGGCTTACTCATCATTGTATTCTTGCAGACTAGTGCAATGCAGGAATGGAATCGCTTTTAAAGAAATATTTGTTGATGCATTAATCAGTTTGAAAAAATGAACTGAAATGGCTGGTTATAGACTCTATTGTTTAGGGCAAAGCCTTAGGAGAAATGAATGGCTGTGTACCTGGTTCCTGGGTACTACTCTGATTTCTTCTCTCAGCACTCAGCCTCGTGGGCTCCAGCTGCACTTGCCGAAGTTTCTTCAATAAGCCACTTGCTCTCCCTCCTTTGGTCTGTAGCCAGTGCTGTATCCTCTGATATGCCTCACATCCTCTGCTGTCCTGTGCCTAACTCATCTCCACCTGGTCCCCAAGCATCCTACCAAATTGCAGCTCCTCTTTGGGAATCAATGCTGACATTCTAAGACTGAATCAGGTGTTTGTTTTGTAAGTTCCTATACTCTCTGTATTCAGCTTTTATTATTATTTTTTTTAATGTTTTTTATTTATTTCTAGGAGAGAGACAGAGACAGCGTGAGCAGGGGAGGGTCAGAGAGAGAGGGAGACACAGAATCTGAAGCAGGCTTCAGGCTCTGAGCTAGCTGTCAGCACAGAGCCCGACGCGGGGCTCGAACCCACGAACCGCGAGATCATGACCTAAGCGAAAGTCGGACGCTTAACCGACTAAGCCACCCAGGCGCCCCTGTATTCAGCTTTTAAATTTTTAAAAAATGTTTTATTTATTTTTGAGAGAGAGATAGAGACAGCATGAGCAGGGGAGGGTCAGAGAGAGAGGGAGACACAGAATCTGAAGCAGGCTTCAGGCTCTGAGCTAGCTGTCAGCACAGAGCCCGACGTGGGGCTCAAACCCACAAACTGTGAGATCATGACCTTAGCCGAAGCTGGACTCTCAACCAGCTGATCTACCCAGGCGCCCCTGTATTCAGCCTTTAATAGCACTTTGCATATGATCAGAATTGGCCCTTTTACTTTTCTGTCATTCACATAAGAAATAAACTCCTAGAAAGCAGAGAGACTGAGACCTGTTCACTCTTTTCTCAGCAGGTACAGTGGATGTTTCAAAATAGGTACTCAGTTTATAATTGTTAAATGAAAAACTCGTGTAAGTAAATGAATACTGATAGAGAATATACTACAGAGGAAATAATATCTTTAGAAAATGTTTTAGAGATGGAGTGGGCAAACAGCAATCTGTAGAGAGAATTTTTTTTTTTATTTTAATGAGGTGATAGGTCGTAAGAACATAGCCTGAAGAAAATGGCAAAAATAATTTTATGAAAGCATATCAGAAATGAAGGAATACATCAATGCCAAGGTCGCTGTAGGAAGAGTGTTTATTGGGGGTGACAGAATTCTGATTTTAATGATTTTAAGTAAGAGACACTGGCTCTCAAATGAGGAGGTCGTGTTGACGAGCGCAGATATATGTCACACAGTGGTGACAAATATCACAGTGGGAAATCTGGTGCAATTATTATTATCATTATCATTATTATACAATTATTACGCTAATGTGTGCTCCATATTGTATTCCTGTGCTTTCTATACTTCATCTCTACTGAACAACCACCTTTGTTAAAACCACCTTAGGGATAAAGATAGTCATCTCTGGCAGGCTTCACAACTAGTGTTCTTTCCTTCAGCTCCGTTACTTGTCACTGTGAATAAGCCAACCAAGAAAACAGACTTACATGAGTTTTAACATTGAAACAACATGGTTTCTTAAGTCCTTAAAAATATTGAAATGAAGTTCCTGATTTATAAACCTACGTAGCTGTGGAGAACGATGTATATGCTCTGAGTTAACTCCATACACTTTGATGGAAAATACTATTCATGGGGTTTTAATAGCTTGAATTTTAATATGAAAGTTTGGATTTAAAAAAATTGGAAAACTACTCATTGGTTTATAAAATGCACACTGAAAAAGTACAGAAATTACAAGTGTGCAATTTGATTAATTTTTATAAATTAAACACATATATGACTGTCCTAAGAATGTATATATTGGATATAATAGGGCAAAGTCAGTATGGCCACAGGAAGAAACAAGAAGGAGGCCCGGAAGGAAGCCCATACTCCTAGGTTCTAGAGATGGGGGTCACCATGTGCCATGCAGAGCCACAGGGGGAAGCACCAGGTAGTGGTCAGGTGACAAAACACTGGTGGCAGGGTGGAGACTGTATTGGGTTTTCCACAGGAAGGCAAGGCAAGGCAGAGTAAAAAGTATACTTATTGATTTAAATTCTTTAGTGATATAGGTCTATTGAGATCGTCTATTTCTTCTTGTGTGAGTTTTGGCAGATTGTCTCTTTCAAGGAAGTGGTCCACAGCATCTAGGTTATCAAATTTATTGGCATTGAGTTGTTCATAGTATTCCTTGATTGTCCTCTTAATGTCAGTGGGATTAAAGTAATATCTCCTCTTTAATTTTTAATATTAGTAATTTGTGTTCTCCAATTTTGTCTGTTTTCCTGGCTAGAGGTTTATTGATTTGATTGATCTTTTAAAAAAATCAGATATTGATTTTATTTTTCTTTATTGATTTTCTATTTTTCAATTTCATTTATTTGTGTTCTAATTTTATTATTTCTTTTCTTTGCTTCCTTTGGATTTAATTTTCTCTTCATTTTCTAGTTTCCTAAGGTAAAAGCTTAGATGATTCATTTTACATCTCCTTTTATAAAATATATTCATTCACTGCTATAAATTTTCTACTTAGTATTGATTTCACTATATCCCACAAATTTTGATAAATTATGTTTCCATTTTCATTTAGTTCAGAATATTTTAAAATTCTCTTATTTTTTCATTAATTCATGTATTATTTAGAAGTCTGTTGTTTAATCTCCAGATATTTTTGGATTTCTACCTATCATCTGTTACTGATTTCTAATTTGGTTCCATTGTCACCAGAGAACAGACATTGTATGATTTCTATTGATTTTGTTAATGTGTATTTTATGGCCCAGAATGTGGGCTATCTTGGTGAATACTCCATGATATTTTGAGAAGAATGTGTTTTCTGCCAGTGCTGTATCACATAGTCTATAGATGTCCATTATTTCCAACTGATTTATGGTATTATTGAGTTCAAATATGTCCTTAATGATTTTATGTCTGTTGGATATTTCCATATCTGAAAGAGGTGATGTAGTCTGCAATTGTCAGTGGATTCATGTATTTCTCCTTGGAGTTTTTGATTCTCTGTTGCTAGGCATATACACAGGAAGGATCATTATATCTTCTTGGGGAATTGACCTTTTTTTTTTTTATATATATATAATGCCACTTTTTATCCATGATAAATTTCCTTGCATTAAAGTTGGCTTTGTCTGAAAGTACCATAGNGAGATCACGACCTAAGTGAAAGTCGGACGCTTAACCGACTAAGCCACCCAGGCGCCCCAGCTCCCACTTTCTTTTAATTACGTTAGCATGACATATTTTTTTTCCAACCATTTACTTTTATTCTATATATGCCTTCATATTTAAGTTAATTTTTCCTGTAGAAAACATACGGTTCGGTCTTGTTTTTGTTTTTGTTTTTTCTCTTTAAAAATTTTTTGATTCCACNATGCTCTGTCAGTCAAAAATAAATAAATGTTAAAAAAATTTTTTAAAAGAAAAAAATTTAATTCGAGTGTAGTTAACAGATTGTTGTATTACTTTCAAGTATACAATATAGTGATATAACAAATCCATACATCACCACTGCTCATCAAGCAAGTGCCCTCCTTAATCCCCATCAGCTATTTCATCCATCCTGCCACCCACCTGCCCTCTGGTAACCATCATTTTGTTCTCTATGGTTAAGAATTGGCTTCTTGCTTTGTCTGTCTGTCTCTCTCTTTTCTGCCTTTGCTTGTTTGTTTTGTTTCTTAAATTCCACATATGAGTGAAATCCTATGGTATTTGTCTTTCTCTGACTTATTTCCCTTAGCATTATACTCTCTAGCTCCATCCGTGTTGTCCCAGTTGGCAAGATTCTTATGGCTGAGTAATATTCTAGTGTGTGTGTGTGTGTGTGTGTGTGTGTGTGTGTGTGTGTACATATATCTATATCTATATCTCATATCTTCTTTATCAATGGACACTGCCATATTTGGCTATTGTAAATAATGCTGCTGTATACATAGGGGTGCATGTATCCCTTTGAATTAGTGTTTTTGTACTTTTGGGGTAAATAGATTGCAGTTTATTTTTTGATCCACTCTAACAACTGGTTTGCACTTCTATACTTTTTTAGTTCTTTTGTGCTTTTAATGGAGCATATTGTATAATTTCATTTTCTCTCCTTTCTTAGCATATCAGTTTTACTTTTTTACTTATTTTAATGGTTTCTCTTGAATTTATAATATATATTTACAACCAATCCAAGTCTAATTTCATTTAATACTGTACTGCTACATGGGTAGTACAAGTACTTTATAATAACAGAATATAATAGTAATTACTCTTTCCTGTCTCTTGTATCATTACTGTCATTAATTTTACTTAGATTATTACATATATAGAGTTGGCCCCTGCACAACACAGAAGTTAAGAGGTGCCAACTACCCTTGCAGTTGAAAATCCACATATAACTTTTGACTTTAAAAACTTGACTACTGATAGCCTGCTGTTGAACAGAAGTCTTACTGATAATGTAAACAGTCAATTAACACATGCTTTTTATGTCATATGTATTATATACTGTATTCTTTCAATAAAGTAAGCCAGTGAAAGGAAAATGTTGTTAAGAAAATCATAAGGAAGAGTACTGTAAGGAAGAGTATAGTACTGTAACTGTATTTATTTATTTTAGTTCCTTAAATATTTACTTATTTTAAGAGAGAGAAAGAACCAATGGGGAAGGGGCAGAGGCACAGGGAGAGAGAGAATCCCAAGCCGACTCAGTGCTGTCAGCTTAGAGCTCAACATGGAACTTGATTCCATGAACCTCAAGATCATGACCTAAGCTGAAATTAAGAGTCAGATGCTTAACAGACTGAGCCACCCAAGTACCCCTGTACTGTATTTATTGAAAATAATCTGTGTATAAGTGGATCTGCACATATCAAACCTGTGTTGTTCAAGGGTCAAGCATATACGTGAGATAACCATATAGAGTGTGTGTGTGTATATATATGTATATATATATGTGTGTGTGTGTGTATATATATATGTATATATATATGAGGGTACATAATTGAATAACTTGTTGCTATTTGAAGAAACTGTTATATGTTCGAGTAATTAAGAAAAGGAAACATTTTAATTTTATTTTCACCTATTCCTCCAATGCTCTTCCTTTCTTAGGGAAAGAATAGAAACTGATATGTGTCGTTTACCTCCTCTCTAAAGAACTTTTTAAAAAATGTTTATTTATTTTAGAGAGAAAGAGAGCATGCACAGGGCTTAAGAAAAAAAGGGAGAGAAAGGATCCAGAGTTGGCTCTGAGCTGTCAGCACAGAGCCCAACGCAGGGCTTGAACTCATAAACCGTGAGATCATGACCTGAGCTGAAGTCAGACACTTACGTGTCTGAGCCACCCAGGTGGCAAAAGAATTTCTTTTAACATTTCTTGCAAGGCAGGTCTACTGGCACCAAACTCTCAATTTTTGTTTGTTGTGAAAGTCTTTATTTCTCCTTCATTTTTGAAGGATAATTTCACAGGTTACAGAATTCTAGAGTGATGTTTTACTCTCTCAATACTCCAAATAGTTCAGTCCGTTCTCTTCTTGCTACATGATTTCAGAGAAGTCAGATATAAGTTTTACATTTGCTCCTCTTTTTTCCCCTTATTTTTTTCAGAATTTTTTCTTTATCTTTGATTTTCTGAAGTTTGAAAATGATATGCTTAAGTGTAGTTATTTTTATTTTTTTGACATATATCTTACTTGGTCTTCTTTGAGCTTTATGGATCTGAGATTTGGTATCAGACATCAATTTTGGGGAAATTCCCAGTCAATAGTGTTTCAAATGTTTCTTCTGTTCCTGTCTCTTTGTTCTCCTTCTAGTATTCCCAGTATATGTAATGTTCTGTCTTTTGTAGTTGTCTCACAGGCCTTGGATATGCTGTTCTGTTTTGTTTTTGGTTTTCCAGCCCTCTTTCCCTTTACTTTTTAGTTTTGAATGTTTCCAGTGAGAGATCCTCAGACTCGGGGATTCTTTCCTCGGCCATATCTAGTCTAGTAATAAGCCCATTAAAGGTATTTTTCATTTTTGTTACAGTACTTTTGAACTTGAACTCCAGCACTTCTATTTGATTCTTAGGATTTCCATCTCTCTGCTTACATTGTCTATCTCTTCTCGTATGTTGTCTACTTTATCCAACAGAGCCTTAGCATATAGTCACAGCTGTTTGTTTTAAATTTCTGTTTTGATAATTCCAACATCCTTGCCATATCTGTGTCTGGTTTTGATGACCACACTACTCTTCAAACCATTTTCTGCTTTTCAGTATGCCTTATAATTTTTTTCTTGATAGCCAGGCATGATAAAGTGGGCAAAAGGAGATGCTGTAAAATAGTGATATGGCAGCAAGATGTCGGAGGAAGAGAAGCAAAGTCCTGTGATGAGGTGCCAGTCTTTTTGTGAGCTGGCACTTCTAGATGGGGACCTTTTACATGCTTCTCAGATCCTCCTCCCCACTTAGTGGGAAAGGCTGGAGTTGGGTATTTTCCTTCACCTAATGGGAAACTATACCCAGCTGGAGTCAGTATTTCCCTTCTTCAAGTTAGGCTCTGATGAAACTCCAGCATGTCAGGCTCTGGTTAATTAGTTTCTCCTGAGGGTCAGACCTCGTTAAGAACAGATGCTCTAACCATTTCAAAATGGTTCCCATTTTACTCCCCCTCCGAGAGACACAGGGCAGTTTTCTCCAATATTTACTGTTAGAGCTGCTGGAGTTAAAACTCATAAAAAATGCAGGGCCCCTGATGATTGGGTTACCCTGGAGTTTTTATCTCTCAGATTGTCCACTCTCAGCTTCCAGAAATTAATCAGTTAGAGTTCAGGTTTCCTTACCCGGCACTGGTTCCTGGGGAGGTTGCTGTTCCCGGATTTCTGCTCAGGTAATTTGTGAGTCTCTGTATTCCCCGTGGGTCTCTTTAATTTTGGTGGTAGCGCTTTGCTCTCTGACTTTCTCTTACATATCTAGGAAGAGTTGTTGCTTTTTTTCTGTTTGTTTTGCTTTTTACTTGTTAGAAGGGAGTGGGAAATTGGTCTCTGCTTCTATGCTGGACTGGAAACTCCTCATATAATTTTGATATTAATCTCTCACCAGCTTTTGATATCACACATGATTTCTCCCATTTCATGAACTGTCCTTCATTGAACAGAAACTTTGATTTAAAAAATGATGGTACAATACATATAATGTTTATCCTCTTAATCATTTAAGATTATTTAACTTAATATAGTTCAACAGTGATCCGCACATTCTCATTATTGAACTCTTTCATCTTTAAAAGTGGAAACTCTATACCCATAAACAACAGTTCTCAATTCTCCCCTCCCCCAGCTCCTGGAAACCACCATTCTACTTTCTCACTCTGTGAATTTGGTACTTCATATAAGTGCAATCATACAGCTTTTTTGGTGTGCGACTTGCTTATTTCATTTAGTTTAAATGAACTTCGCCCATAGAAACTTTTAATTTTGATATATTCAAATTAATCATTGAATTTTGCCTTACTGATTGTATATTTGAGATTTTAAGGGGCCTTTTTCTTTTTCTTTTCTTTCTTTCTTCTTTTTTTTANTTAAGGGACCTTTTTCTTAGGTCACAAAATCACTCCTACACTGCTGAAGCTATAAAAAGCTACATATATGACAATTTTGCAAAGATACATTTTTGGTTTTACATTATACATTTTGATATTTATTTCAGCCGGCTTCCAACTTCAAATGTTTATGTGGTTTTAAACAGGTATGCAGTTTTATCTTTTCCAAACAGTGAGCCAGCTATTCCAATATCATCAATTTTTTTTTTTTTTTGAGACATAGAGGCAGAGGGAGAGGGAAAGGGAGAGAATCTTAAGTAGGCTCTATATTCAGCATAAGTAGGCTCTATGTTCAGCATGGACCCTGACTAGTAGCTCAGTTTTATGACTGTAAAATCATAGTCTGAGCCAAAATCAAGAGTCTGATGCTCAACCAACTGAGCCACCCAGGTGCCCCCCAATACCATCTGTTGGACAGTTCTTTCTTCTACTAGTATTTGTAGTCTTACGTTACCATTTTCTCATGTGCTCCCTGTCTGTAACTTGTATTTTGTTCCACTGGTCTACCCATCTATTACTGTACCAAAACTGGATTACTTTTTCTTAAAAAATTGACTCTTCATGTTCCAAATAAATGTTATAGTAAGTTTATCAGTTTTCTCAAAATAATCAATTAGAATTTTGCTTAGGATTTATTTAATTATATAGATTAATTTGAGTCATCCTATTCAAGAGCATGGGGTATCTTTCCTTTAATTCAGATCATCTTCTATGTTGATTGATAGAGTTTTAACATTTTTTTCCATAGAGATTTTATAAATTCTTGTTAGTTCCTGGATACTTTGCAAGCTTTACTGCAAGAGTGATCAATTTTAAATTTTATTTTCTAGCTGACTATTGTAGATATATAGAAAATTAATTTTTCTATGTTCCACTAACCCTTATGTGTTAAGTCTTTTTTATATATTGTGGCTAGCTACAGCCTTGAAAACTTTGTGATCAATTCAGGTAAATTAGGGCTTAAACTGATCGGAGTGGTTCAAGGCATAGATTATACTGAATTCCTCCTGTGTACTGCCCTCAGTCCTTTCTGCCTTATCTCTGATTCTAGCCAGTAGTTCCACACAGGATTTGATCAACTTTATGCAGACAGTATGCTAGTTCAAGTGTGCATGCTGGTCTTTTGTTTCCTGTCCTGGAACTTTTCTGCCTTATGGAATGGGATGCTATGGGAGCACACATGACACCCAGAGTCAGCATCTTATAACTACTGGTGGGTGATTTTGAGATCCATCCCTCAGTTTCATATGGGATCAAGCACCAGTTGTCCACACTGGCTTATAACTTAATAACATGTCTTTATGTTGTCTTGGCTCCAATTTCTTTTTTCTCTGTATTAGTCCAGTTTTCCAGAGATAGAGAACCAATTGGATTTGTGTGTGTGTGTGTGTGTATTTATTATAAGGAGTAAGTGCACATGATTCTTGAGCATGCGATGGCAGGCTCAAGACATAGAAGTCTATGCTTCAGTTTGAGGGCAAAGGCAGCAGAAGCTGATATCCCAGTTTGAAGGCAGTTAAGGAGGAGGAATTCTTGCTTAGTGGAGGTTCAACCATTTTGTTTTATTTGGGCCTTCAACTGATGGGATGAGGCCCACGCTCATTGGGGAGAGCAATCTGCATTACTTAGTCTACTGATTTAAATGTTAACCTTCTGGGGTGCCTGGGTGGCTCAGTCAGTTAAGTGTCTGACTTAGGCCCAGGCCATGATCTCACAGTTTGTGGGTTCGAGCCCTTCGTCGGGCTCTGTGCTGATGGCTCAGAACCTGGATCCTGCTTCAGATTCTGTGTCTCTCTCTCTCTGCGCCTTCCCCACTTGTGTCCTGTCTCTGTCTGTCTTTCTCAAAAATAAATAAACATAAAACAATTTAAAAAATATTAACCTCCTTCAAAAGCACCCCCCAAAACACCCAGAATAATGTTTGATCAGATATCTGGGCATCCCATGGCTCAATCAAATTGACACATAAAATTTACCATCATGCCCTCTTCTCTAGTCCTTCACTCCTACTCCCTGGCAAGACCTATGAAGTAATCCACCTGCATACCAACCCTGTCTGGTTTTCGGGTAAGCCCTGAGTTGAGACATCTACGTAGTAATTAATATGTGGAGTAAGGCTTTGATTATGGTGCGAATACTGGTGCAAGAGATATTTAATGATTGTTGTAATTGCTGTCTAAGTCATCGAGCAATAATGAAATAATGTTGCATATGCATATATATTTTCTTCAGTTCTTTTAATTCCTTTGACATTTAGAACTGCTTTATGCAAAATATAATTCTAGCATTTTTCCAGCATTAAAGCTGGGTGCTCATTTGAACACAGTGACGCTCTATCTAACGGGAAGGATAGAACCTAAGATAGTTTCCAGATTTCTGCAGTCACCCCTTTCACAAAGTAAAGAACAGCAGAGAAGTCATTATAATTTGAGAAGAAGAAGAAAACATCTCAAATTCTTGCTCTAATTTGACTTGCTGAGTTTAGCTAAATTTATCCTAAGAATAGCTGCAAAATGCTCGTTGCTAATAACACCCATCATTACCATTAATGGCTTGAATAGTCAAATTCACTTTATTTATTGAATGGAAGAAAAACTGTTAAAATCTTTGAATAACTCAACATGGTCTAAAGATTTAAGAAAATTGTATGACTTAGCATGTTTGTATTAGGAAAGACTTTATTTTTCCTGATTGACAGTGGTTATATATATGTATTTGTTTTAGCTTCATATGAGTTAAAAAAATAGATCTACTTTTCTGATACTGTATAGCCTTATTACAATAAGGCTTCATAAGTGATATTTACTATATAGAGGAAGTATTGGAATAATGCAAAAAGGATCATATACTTCTTTTGCGTACACTTGACCTTTTAAGCTGCCTATCAATTGGAAGGATTTTTAGGTCTTAGTAATACTGACAGTCCTTTTTTGTAGTTCTCTATTGGGAAATGTAGCAAAATCATCGACACCAATTAACCTCTGATATTTTCCTTTAAATCATGCAGTGTTATTATTGCCTGTTGAGTGAAGGCAATTCATTTCTCTTTCCCATCCTCTTGGTTCTATCCAGCCAATCATGCTTATACAGTAGCATTTAAAGTGAAGAGAGGGAAGCTGTGCTAAGTTCTGCTAAATTTCAGGTTTGCCCTGAAAGTTTATGAAGATATTCTATACAAACCGGTAGCTGCTCTGTCACCAAATAGAAGTCTTTTCAAAGAGGAGAGAGTGGGGCTCCCAGAGCGTGGGCAGCCAGTTCTCTTGCTTACATGTTGCTGACCCTCAGTATAAAGGATTCTTTTCTACTAGAGGTTTAGGAGAAAGGCTATCAAGACTCTGAAATTTAAAATTTACTCTGTAAATGCTGACTAGCATGATATCAGGTCCAAGATTGTCTTTTCAGGGAGAATTGAAAAGGAAATAAATCTGTAAGTGACTTAGTTCAGTTTAAAATCTAATCTAGGCTTGATTAAAAGTAAGAGCAAGGAATATGATTTCTAAAAAGCATTAATTCAGGTGAGCTCTCTTTTTACTTATTGCCGGGTGTGTGTTACACAGATGTTAATTATTCAGTGTTGTCAAGAATTTTTGTGTTTACTATATGAATGGTTTTTGTAGCCGAATGATAGCAGGGCTAGTAGGTTATGGATTCCCAAATTCTGGATTCAGTTACATCTGGATTAAAATTCTGACCCTGTATGACCTGGATATATTATTTAATTTACATGAGTTTTATTTTCTACATTAGTAGAAAGGGAATTAACATACATATCTCCCAAGATCAATGTCACAATTAGAATTAGCGTATATGTAGAGGTGCCTGAGTGGCTTAGTTGGTTAAGCATCTGACTCTTGATTTCAGCTAAGGTCATGATCTCATGGTGGTGGGGTTGGGCCCCTCATTGGGCACCACACTCAGTGTGAAGCCTGCTTAGGATTCTCTCTCTCCCCCTCTGCCCCTTCTCCCGATTGTGTGTTCTGTCTCTCGCTCTCAAAAAAAAAAAAAAAAAAAAAAAAGCAGTAAATGTAGAATAGCTGGAAGAAAGTAGGTACTATATTATTAGTAGCAATTCCTAGGTTTGTAATTCAAAGGTTAGACATTCTGCATGTCTCCTGCAGAGCTGAGAAACAGAATGGTCTCTCTACTTTGTCACGGATTTCAGTTTCATTATTAGCTGCACTCTCTCTACTCAGGATCATGTCTATACTCAGATGAAGGACATCCATGGATGGGCTTTTAGGCAGCAAGCAGGAAGACTGAGATACCTTCAGACCTAGTTCATGGGCACCATTCTATCCAAGTGTAAAATCCTTTAATGTTTGGTTTATAGCTTACAAAAAAGGTTTGAAAATTTTTATCTGCTGTCTTTGGAAGTGATCTTATGTATTAGTAATTATTGAAGCTTTGCTTTTTTATTGACTTAGAAGTTATTTGTAAGTTTGGTTATTCTTTGTGAAATAACTCTTACTGATTAAACAACATAAAGAATAATCATGCAACAAACGTTTGTTGTGGCTACCATGGAGCTTAAAAAATAGANAGAAGTTATTTGTAAGTTTGGTTATTCTTTGTGAAATAACTTACTGATTAAACAATATAAAGAATAATCATGCAACAAACGTTTGTTGTGGCTACCATGGAGCTTAAAAAATAGAAAACAATAGCTATTTATCTGAAGTTCCCTGTATTCATCCTCAGTTTCCATCATTCTTTAAACTAGCCTCAGTCTTATTTTTGGATTCATGATTATTATGCTTTTCTAAAAATAGTGTTACCATATATAAATATACCTATGAAAAAGTATGTGCTTGTTTTTGGAAATTTATTAAAGCTTTAAAAAAAATTAACCATTTATTTGAGGTGGGTGGCTACAGAGAGAGGGAGACAGAGGACCCAAAGCAGGCTTTGTGCTGTGAGTGCACAGCCTGATGGAGACTTGAACTCATGAACCCTGAGATCATGACCTGAGCCAAATCAAAATTTGGCCGCTTAACTGACTGAGCCATGAAGGCACCCTAATTTATTAAAGCTTCATAAAAATAATCACAAATATGTAGTCACATTTAGCACTTGCTTCAAAAAATTCATTGAGATAGTTAACAGAGTACTCCCTTATTTTGTTAAGTTGATGAATTATATTAAAATATTTTCTAATGTCGAACCAAACTTCCATGTTTTGATATAAACTCAACTGGTTCGTGATACATTATCATTCATATATATATGTATATATAGAGAGAGACATAGAATTGCATTTGATTTGTTCATATTTTGTTTCAGAATTTCTTATTAATATTCATGGTTTAGATTGACCCACAAATGTTTCTTACACAGTTCTTACCTGTCTACAAAATCAAGGTTTTATTAGCCTTTTTGAAGGGTACAGAGAATGCTTCCTTTTTACTCTTCTCTTGAGCTGTTTGTATAAATAGGATTTTATTTCACTAAAGTTTAATAAAATTCATCTGCAAAACCACATTTTATTTGTGGGGGGATGTGCAGTTGCTGATTAAATGACTTTAAAAAATATAGGACTTTTCAGGTCAGCTAACTTTTCTAGAAACATTTTTATAATGCTTTCTGTGAATTTGTTCATTTTATCTAAGTTTTCATAGTCATACACTGTTAATATTATTTATAATTAATATGCTAATTCTGTAGTTCTGTTTACTTTCTCATTTCTAATATTATAGGTTTGAAAATTTTATTTATCTTTTATGATGGTTAAACCAGCTTATGGATTTGTTGAAACTGTATGTGTTTAATTTGTTTTTTTTTAATGTTTCTTTTTGAGAGAAGAGAGAGACAGAGCATGAGCAAGGGAGGGCAGAGAAAGAGGGAGATGGCGGAATCCAAAGCAGGCTTCAGGCTCTGAGCTGAATCCATGTGGGGCTTGCATCCATGAACTGTCAAATCATGACCTGAGCTGAAGTTTGGACACTCAACCAACTGAGCCACTCAGGCACCCTTGTTGAAACTGTCTTTAAATCTTTTTCTTCTGTTTTTATTAATTTTGGCCCTTATGCTTTTTCCTTCCTTGTCTAGTCTATTTGGGTTCATTTTGTCTTCTTTTTCTATTTTTTAAGTTAGATATTTATTTTATTCATTTCTAGCATTTCTAGCCTTCCAATTTACATATTTAAGCCTCCAAATTTCTCTCTAAATACCATCCTCTAAGTTTATAGATTGTATTGTCTCCTTTCATTTTTAAGTATTTTCTAATGTCCATGTTAGTTGTATTTTTGACCCGTAAATTATTTAGAAGTGTGGCTTTAGGGGAACCTGAGTGGCTCAGTTGGTTGAGTGACTGAACTCTTGATTTTGACGTAGGTCATGATCTCCTGGTTCACGGGATTGCGTCCCAAGTTGGGCTCTGTGCTTACATCATGGAGCCTGCTTGGGATTCTCTTTCTCTCTCTCTCACCCTCTCTCTCTGCTCCTCCTCCACTCATGCTCTCTTGCTCTCTCTCAAAATAAGTAAATAAAAACAAACAGACAAAAAAGGTTTGTTTTTCTCAATGTAGGAGGTGTTGAGTTTGTGTTTTTCTTGTTGGTTTCTAAATTAACTACATTGAAATCAGAAAATAGTCTTTAGTACTTTTTGGAATGTTCCTGAGAATTGGTTTATGGCACATGGAATATTCCTAATGTCCTATATATGAGACAAGTATGCGATTTTTTTTCCAGTTTTTAAATGCATCATTCTTCATATGTCTCGAATTGAACTTGTTAATTTTAGTTTTAATATTTTTTCCTACTTTACCCATTGATTGTTGAATGAAGAATGTAAAAATATTCCACTTTCATGGTGGACTTTTCTTTGTGTTTACAAATTGTTACATAGAGGCTAGGTTTTTACATGCATACAATTTAAAATTATCTTTTTCGAATAAAATTTTATTAATATGTAAGAACTCCTTTAATCTCTAGGAATATATATATTTTTTCTGATGTCTATTTGGTC
Source organism: Crocuta crocuta (assembly GCF_008692635.1). NCBI lineage: Eukaryota > Metazoa > Chordata > Mammalia > Carnivora > Hyaenidae > Crocuta > Crocuta crocuta. The sequence continues at coordinate 2,510,793 of NW_027527145.1, forward strand.
TGATTTTAATATAGTTCAAGCTTTTGTATGACTAGTATTGGTTTGGCATATATCTTCTAAATGTTTGTTTTTAATTTTTAAATATTTCATGTTTTAGGTTGGCAAGTTAACTTAAGAGTTTCATCCTTTTATACTGATTTGAATTACTTGTTATAGTCTTTATATTGTGTTAATGATTTTCTTTAATTTTTAAATGTTTTTTTATTTTTGAAAGAGAGAGAGCAAGCGAGTGAGTGGGTGAGCAGGAGAGAGGTAGAGAGAGAGAGGGAGACACAGAATCCTAAGCAGGCTCCAGGCTCTGAGCTGGCATCATAGAGCCCTACGTGGGGCTGGAACTAATGAACTGTGAGATCATGACTTTAGCTACTCAGTCAGATGCTTAACTGACTGAGCCACCCAGGTGCTCCTCTTGTGTTAATTATTGTTTATAATTGTTTAGTGTGCTTTTTCTGTAGTCTCCTTTCACTCCTTCTGACTTTTTTTCCCCTGAAAGGATTTGTAGTTTTCTTTTTTTTCTTATTTTTCTCTCTTTCCTCCGTCAATACTCGTTTGGATATCACTTTATTTCTGATTTTTAGTACAAACTTTAACATGCATTTTTAAATAGCTTTTTTGAGATATAACTTACAAACCATACAATAAAGTTTTTAAAGTGTACAGTGGTTTTTATATAGAATATAGAATTGTTTATCCATCACCACAATTTGAAATTATTTTCATTACCCTAGAAATAAATCCCATATTTATTAGTTGTCAACTGCTGACATCCCCCCAACCCTAGCAACAGTTGAGCAACAACCACTCTACTGTCTTTCTCTATCAGTTTGTTTATTCTGGACAATTAAATGCAATAAATGGAACACGTTATGTTTTAAGACTGGTCTCTTTCACTTAGCATAATGTTGCAGAGTTCACCCATGTTGTAGCGTTATTAATACATCAACTCTTTTATGGTCAAATAACCTTCATTCTATGATTATACCATATTCTATTTATTCATCAGTTGCTAAACATTTGGGTGGTTTTACATTTTTTAGCTGTTATGAATAACACTGTTATGAGCATTCATATACTAGTTTTCATGTGAACTTGTGTTTTCATTTCTGATGGATATATACCTAACAGGAATTGCAAGATCATATGGTTTATTCTATGTTTACATTTTTGAGAACTGCCAGCTTTCCAGTTTAGCATTTTTCTAATGGCTAAGGATGTTAAACAGTTTTTCATGTGCCTGTTGACCATTTGCATATCTTCTTTGAAGCAATGTCAATTCAGATCCTTTGCCCATTTTTAAATTGGGTTATGTGTGTCTTTTTATTATTGAGTGGTAAAATATTCTTTATTTATCCTGAGTACGAGTTCTTTGTTAGATACAGGTTCACAAGTATTTTCTCCTAATGGGTGGGTTGTCTTTTCACTTTCCTGATGGTGTCTTTGATGCACAGTTTTTATTTTGATGAAGTCTAACTTAACCATATTTTCTTTTGGAACATAGAGGAAGGAGTTCTCTTACAGCTATCATAGTAGTTGAGCTAGTATCTGGGAATTTAGGATTTCCAACAAATCTCTTTTCTTCAAGACACAGCTGTTAATAGGGATAAATTCAAATAAATGTCTGACACTCCCTGTGTGTCGTAGTTTACAAATCTTAGTAGTTTACAGTCTACCTAGGTAGAAAAATAAGTGCAATATAATGTCAAATAAATTGACTTAAAATTAATTAAGCCTTTAATATTGGCTCCAGAGTCCCTTGAAAGCTACTCTTTAAAATCCTTCCTGCCATTACCAGCCATAATTAATAGTTTATTTATATCTAATTCAGGACCTCCCTGGACCTTTTTCAGAAGTATTTTTCCCAATTTAAAAATGCCTACTTTTTAGTTTTTTAATTGTAAAAGAGATGGCAAATTAGATTTGCATTACTGAAAAGTTAACATGATCTGTCTGTCTTTGAGTCTTCTGGTTTGGTTAAAATAAACAAAAAATTGGCTGATTTTATTTTCAGTTCTTAAGGTTTCGAAATTTATTTTGTAAAGCATTCTAATGTCTATCAAAATGCCCAAGTGTAGGAATAGCCAAGGGAAATGAATCAGAGAAGAAGTGCCTGACCTGGAGAGATAATGACTATCTAAGCAAGCCCAGGGATATTTTTGAAGAGCTAAAAAAGTGGGTTTGTAGGATAGTTCTGTAGAGCATGAAAGTAGAAAGTAGATGTTTCCTTTTAATGAATGCACATGCATGTGTGTGTATGTGTGTGTGTGTGTGTGACTTCAGAATTAAATGATTCCCATGGCTGGTTTGGCCTTCAGGAGGATAATCAGGCATTGTAAATCCAGTGTTGACATAACACGGGGTGCTCTTCTGCTCACTGTCATGTGTAACTGGAATTTGGCATTTATAGTATTGTACAGTTCCATCCAGCAAGAGTTATTAGATATGCTGGAGTCCAATGCACACAGATAAATAGAACACATTTTCCTCCTCTAAGCTGAAATAGTAGAGTAGAAAAATGAGACACTGAAAAAAATTCCAGTTTAATATACTGTGTTAAGTACTAAAAGAGTTTGTCTTGACTATGTTAAGTCAGTCTTAGCATAATGTAAGGTCACCATGAGGGTGACCTTCCATGACGTTTGACATACTCTATTGGTTAGAAGCAAGTCACAGGTTCTTTCTTCCTGTACTTAACAAGAAAAGATGATGCAAAGGCATGTCCCACTGTGGTTTTCAGTGCAGGTTTTAGTGTTCTAGGCTCTGCAGTACACAAATGGGAAGAGACGTTGAGAAAGCCAGTCTGTTGTACCTATACTGTTAGGTTTCAGGACAGGCAGATGGTCCACTGTGGCTGAGGCCTAGGACCCTGGGAACAGTTCACTACAGATGAAGCTGTAGAGGCAGATGAACCCAAGTTATAAAGGGTCTGGTGTGTCATGCTAGGAGTAAGGAGAGCTCACTGTCTTTCTACAAGGGAGACAGTGAAGACTTCAGGCAAGGAAATGATATAATCCAATCAGAATTTTAGAAAGATTTAAACACATTTAAATTTAAAGAGAGTGTATTAGGTTTTTATTGCCATGTAATAAACGAAATAAATTGATAATAAATGTAATAAATGAGATACAATACAATTGTATTGCTATGTAACACAAACTTAGTAGCTTAAAACAAAATACATTTACTAGCACACATTTTTGTAGGACAGAAGTCTGGGTGTGCTCTCCAGTTGGGTTCTTCTTCTCGGGTCTCTACTGGGACAAAATGAAGACGTTGATGGGGCTGGTTTCTTATCTGGAGGCCCCAGGGAAAAATCTACTTCTGAACTTTGGGTTGTTGGCTGAATGCTGTTTCTTGTGGTTGTTGGGAATGTAGTCCCCGTGTTCTTATTGGCTGTCAGTAGGGGCCCTGTATCAGCTCAACACCTTGCACGGGGTCCCTTTTATCTCAGCAGTGGAAAATCTCCTTTCTATCAAATCCCTCTCAAGATTTGACCCTCCGCTACCAACTAGAAAAATTTTTCTGCCTTTAAAGGTTTCATGTGGTTAAATTAGGCCCACCCAGATAATCCTGTATCTTCAGGTTAACAAATTAGCAAGAGGCCTTAATTACATCTGCAAGGTCCCTTTGTTAAATTTGGAAACATGATCACTGGAGTGATATTTTCATCATATTTATAGGTTCTGCACCTACTAGAGGAAGGGATTATATAAGGGTGATCACTGGAATCATTCTTAGAATTCTGCCTCTTACATATGGGAAGTAAAAAGGGACTGGAGCCTGCTGGCCAGTTCTGGCTGCCTCCACCCATTGGAGTCGTAAGTAACAGGCTGGGTCTTCAAGGTACTTTTAGATCCATGTGTCCTATATAATGATATCTGAAGGGGATTCTCACTTAGGATTTCAGGAAGATAACACAATAGAAAAAACTTTCTGCACATGTCTGAGCTCAAGCTCTATAATGAGAAATCATACATAACTTTCTACAAATGGTATGCAGTATAATTCTAAATTAGTTTCTAACTTGGTGTCATTAAGTAGTCGGTGACTGCTATCTGTGTAGTTGACGAAACTGTCTTTGATCTGGTTTTGAACTGAGTCTCCATTGCTTCTCTTCTCCTGCTTTCAGCTCTTTGCTCTGGATAGCTATATTCTTATTTCTGGGCCCTCATTATCAAATCCAGGGCTTCTGTATTTGTTCAAAAAAACATCTTTAAGCACCAAATCTCATGGATTGTTTTTTTTGCTGTATCCAGTATGCTCTGCAGAATTGTATCTGCCTCTTTGCATCTTAACCAAACCAAACCAAACCAAACAAAAAAATCCTCTTTATGCACCCAATAGTGATGGCAAAAAACCCAAACAAACCTGAAAACATACACAATAAAGAGAAATGAGCTGAACAATGAGGTAAGAGATATAAAAATAACTTATATATATATATATATATATTCAATCTACTTTTTATTCTGGAGAGTCTCCTTTTGTGTGCTTAGTTTTGTGACTGTTCCCTTTATTTATTTATATTGCATACGTAGCCCTACTGCACACCTTGGAAATCTGCTTGTTGTTTCTGTCAACTGTGATTCATAGTGGCTTGCACTGTGACCTTGGTTTTAATTGTAAATACATTCCTTGGGGCACTTGGGTGGCTCAGTAGGTAGAGTATCAGACTCTTCATTTCAGCCCAGGTCATGGTATCGTGGTTTGTGAGTTCGAGCCCTGCATCTGACTCTGTGCAAACAGTGAGGAGCCTGCTTGGGATTCTTTCTCTCCCTCTCTCTCTCTGCCCCTCCCCTGCACATCCTCTCTCTCTCTCTCTCTCTCTCAAAATAAGTAAATAAACTTAAAAAATTTTTTTCAAATTCATTCCTTCTGTGGGCCTGACTCAAGGACGCTTTTGTTTAACCCGTTTATGCTTATGCTCTTACAAATGACCACCAACCTGTAACTTCATTTGTCCTCCTTGAGGATGTTGACTCGGTAGCGGAGAACTCAGACCCCAGCTCACTTTTCTCTTTTAAGGGAATGGAGAGGGGTCCTTCGGGGGCCCCCTTCCCTCCAGCATGGAAAGCGTTGGCTGCTGTGGGTGGGAGGGACTTTGTAGCACCTCGTTGGCCATCATACTGCATCAGAATCAGATGTAGAATTGTTCAGACACAAGGTAAAGATTATATTTGATTTGTGATACTATTAAACATTTTTTTCCTAGTTATAACAATTCAAATTTTTTTTCATTTCTCACTTCATGCCCATTGACTTTGGGTAATGGGGCAGAGTTAAATGATTACTAAGTGAATGTTGATCAAGCCATTGAGGCTAGTGGGGCTTCTTGAAATAAGTTGAATATATATTTCATTTTACTTTTAATAAGAAATAGGATAGTCGTTTAGAACAGAAACACATCGTGTTTATTAGTAACGAGGACCTTTTATTCATAGCAAATTATATTTCTAGAAAAGTATTTCACTAGGAATAATTATTTGGCCTTTGATTTTCTGTAGAACCAATGCTATATGATGTATAGAACTCCATATCTAATATTTAAAAATGTTCCTCAATTATGTACTTATGTGCACCTAATATATTGAGGCTGGAATTTGATTCCTCTCATTTGTGATTTTCTCAGTACCTTGGGCATTCTTAAAGTAATTGTGTACACGTCTGTCCCTAATTGAACAATCATGTCTGATGGTGTGGGCTGTCATCTGAACGTCTCCAGAACGTCACAGTGCCTGGCATGCAATAGTTAATGCAGTAGTTGTTTGTTAAATAAAAGCTAGAGAAATATCTCATTAGAAAAACTTTTCTGAAAGAAAACAAAGCTTATTATTTAAAATGAAGGAATTCATTAGTACAAGACACATTTTTGTTAAATAACAGAATTATCTTTTTATACTACTACGTGTTTATCTTTAGTCATTATAGTCCCGATTATGAACATAAGAATGAACTTCAAAGGGGAATTTTAATCATGAGGGAATAGAAATATTCTGAGAAGTAGAAAAAAATTTTAAAGTTCAACTAGAGTTGTATGAATAAGTAAATAAAAACAAAGAGTGCTCATATAATTTTTTTTTACAAATAGTTTATTGTCAAATTAGTTTCCACATAACACCCAGTGCTCATCCCCACAAGTGCCCTCCTCCATGCCCATTCCCCCCCCATCCATCAGTCCTCAGTTTTTGTCAGCATTCAAGAGTCTCTCATGGTTTGCCTCTCTCCCTTTGCCCACCATTTCCCCCCTTCTTCTCCCCCTTGTTCCTCCGTCAGGTTCCTCCTAATCCTCCTATACGTGCAAGCATATGATATTTGTCCTTCTCTGCCTGACTTACTTCGCTCAGCATAACACCCTCAAGGTCCATCCATGTTGCTCATATAATTTTGATACATTTTAAAAAATTTTTGATATTTTTTTCTTACCATAAGTTTTAGTTATGTCATTAAAAAGTTGTGGCCAATGGAGGGTGAACCAAGAGCTGAACCACGTATCAGTTGTGGAACTTTTACATCTCAGAAATCAAGACTTGGTTTTTGTAATTATTAGGGACCCGGAAAGCATTTTTAAAATTCCTGGGGTGTTCACAGTC
>NW_027527145.1:2517429-2617871 GCF_008692635.1 Crocuta crocuta
TCTGTTCACAGTCTTGCTGTTTTCTGATTTTGTGTCAGTGGAAAAGTATCTCAAATTTTCCACTGTGGAGAAAATTTACCCAATTGCTGTCAGTCTTCTGTATTTTTGCTTCTCATTTTCATCTACACGTACTCAAGCACACAATCTGAGCTCCGAAGTCCTCCTTTTGTGTGTTTGCAGGACGTAGTTTCTGCACAAATAATGTAATTTCAGAGACTCCCTTGGTAAAGCAGAATGATATCCAGGGTGGGGAAAATGGTTAAAAGTGTTTTTTTGGGGGGGATACCTGGGTGGCTCGGTCGGTTGAGCGTCCAACTTCATTCAGTTCAGGTCATGATCTCGCATTTTGAGAGTTTGAGCCCTGCGTCAGGCTCTGTGCTGACAGCTCAGAGCCTAGAGTCTCCTTCAGATTCAGCGTCTTCCCCTCTCTCTGCCCCTGCCAAGCGCATGCTGTCTCTCTATATATAATAAATAAAAATGTTTAAAAAAGGTTTTTCTTTTTTTAAAATTACAGTTTATTGTCAGGTTGGTTTCCATAACACCCAGTGCTTATCCCAACAAGTGCCCTCCTCCTTGCACCCCTTTTCCCCTATCCCCTACCCCCCGTCAACCCTCAGTTTGTTTTCAGTATTTAAGAGTCTCTTATGGTTTGCCTCCCTCCCTCTCCATAACTCTTTTTTTTCCCTTCCTCTCCCCCATGGTAAAAGTTTTGTTTTAGAAGAAACAACAGTTGCTAGGCAAGTATTGCTGCTATAATTAAGTCACTAGAACAATTGCAAAAGCTGTTAATTCTTTATCTTCATAAGTAGTTTAATAACAGTGAAGTTCATGGAGTAGTATTTAGAAGGTGGTTGGAGTTCTATTTACTTTGTACAAATTTCACCTAATCTGAAACCCTGGAGTATTCTATCCCAGAAGAGAGTGCTCTGGTTAATTTTATTTCCCAAGCATGAAGTACTCTGCCTGATAAATGATCTTGGTCAAATATGTTTTCTCCTTTGTGTCTTTAAACTCTTTTGCCACTTTTCCTTATTAATTCATTGAATCCAATAGTTAGAAGGAATCTTATCTGGATGATCATACTATCCAGATTCTTAGGAAATGCAGACTTTGCTCTGACAACCTCTGCTTTACACGGTAATAAAAACAATGTCCACCCTTAATCTAGTCTATAAAAAGGTTATCATTAATAATTAAAAATATATCTACGGATTAACTGTAACGTGCCCTCCCCAATTCTCATCTATGTACTCTATTTGTGCTTTGTATTCTGAAGCTGTTTGTGAAGTTTCTCTTTGATTGTTTTATATAATCATCTAATTTTACCTCTCGTTTCTGAACATTCACATACTGTTGGTTCTGCTGACACTTAATTCTCATAAAATATGTAAGCCAAGGTGGTATGTCATCCACAAAGTGATCTTTGAAGGGAAGTTACTGTTCATCAATATTATTAATATAGAATAATCATCCTCTTTAATCTTGAGATTTATATTATAAACTTTTAGTCTCCTTACCCTTTATCTTCTTAGTTATTAGAAACAGATGAGCAGTCATTACTTTTACTGTTTGTCTATAAGGTCAAAGGACTTCAAAGGACTCTTGTTGGTAGGAAGTAAAAAAGCCTAAATATTTTAGTAGGGTTTTAGTGTTCTGCACCTCAGTTATATTTATGCAAATATAAATGTAGTATTAGCATATTGTAGGTCTTTCCCCCCAGCTTTTTTTCTGTATTTTTCACTTATTTGCAACCTCAAAAAATAATTGAGGAAAGGAAGATTAGGGGCAAAAAAAATCACTTTTTGATTCTCAAAACAACTGTAAGTAGATATTCTTATTTCCATTTTATAGATGAGGAAACCAAGTTTCAGGGAAGGTACTACATTTGCCTAAGTTTCCACCTAATAAGTGCCCTTAAAAAATCCTTATACGTTGTAAAAGGAACAGTGATACAACTAGAAATCCTATAAAAGAACACAAAAAAATACATTCAGACCTCTTATTTTAATAGGCCTTAGGAAAAGAGGCAAATCTAGGATAAAGTATAGGAAAGAAATATTTAAGATTATGAAACTATAATTAATAGTTAATTCGGTAAAAATAAATCAGCAGTTATTTCCAGAAGATTCCAGAAAAGGAAAATAATGGAAAGAGGTAGAAGAGAGCCATATTGAATGTTGGACTTTATGAAATGGCTCAGGAAAAATAGAAGACAGTGATAGTAATACTTGATAGTAATATTGCATTATATATATATATAAAAAACATACCTAATCTTGTTTTATAATTTACAGATTTCTCATCTGTTTCATTTATTGATGAAGATGAAACATGAGAATTTAATGAGGCAAGGTTGGTTAAGTATCTCGTGTGATTCTGGGTATAGGAATGTGTGTTCAAAGTCCTCTCTCCATGACTCACTGGATAGGCATTCTGGTGACCAATAGCAAGTGTAGGAATAGAAAATAATTCAAGCTAATATTTAAAAAAATTTAAGGGACTCTGATAGATTCTTTTTACATATTATAATGAAAATGTGTATGTGTATCCTATCGTAACAATACGAATAACCTGCTCAACTTAGGCAAGAGCATTAATCTGAAGTCAAGGAGGCTTGGTTTCTGATCTTAACTTACCTGTTAAATGATGGCAACTGTCACTTGAGTTCTTTGGTCTTTATTTCTTTATCTGTAAAATAAGAGGTTTGGATAAAATCAGTGGTTCTTAGCTGGTGGTGGGTGCACTGCCCTCCTCAAGGTGTTTTAGGAATTGTAGGCATTTTCCTGTAGAAGACTCTCAAGTAGTCGGCTCTGTGGCATGGTGACATGCTGGCTCTGTAAATGCCCCAAAGGGCTTTCTTTCACTGCAATTCCTGCTACCCATATCCACTTGTTCAGGGGTTATTCATCTTTACTAAATTCACCTACTGAAGGACACCACCGCCCAACAGGTTTTAGTCAGGAGAATGCTAATTTTTTTTCCTAACTTTAAGAAAAGCTAGACAGATTCCTTTAAGGAAATATTTTAAATACTTGGATGCTTGATTCAAAGGGAAGATATTCTATAGCTACACTGTGAGACATTCCAGTGACTTGAAAGAAAGAATCTAACACAAATAGGACCAGACATCTAAAATCAGTGCTGCCTGAATAATCTTAGGAGAATAATCCAAGATACCTGACCATAGTCAGGTTAAACTCAGGCCAAACCTGAGTAATCAGTTTTCTGTTATTTTATTTATCAGTTTCCATTTAAGATTACTAAGCCAAACCATTCGGCCTTGACATAACCTTCCTTAGGAAAAACTCAAAGTATTTTCAGGGGCCATTGAGTTTTACTTGAGTTTTTCAAGCAAAACTGTTTACCAAGAATTAAACACTTTATTTATACTCTCAGTGGATAGTTTAGCTTCAATTGAAGATGCTGGAAAATTCTCAGGGAGTGAGACATGCCTCATAAAATGAGACATTTTTCTCTATTTTAGGATTATTGCTGAAGTCACAAAGTGTCATGGTTTTTGAGTTTGGCATGTTTCCTCAGCTTTTATGCTTCCTGCAGTACATCACACGGAAATGATAAAGGCACTTCAGCATTGCTCTGACCTGCTGGAATATCTCGAGAGAAATTTTGATTGATGAAGAGTTCTTCTTCAACTTTGGAAAAGCAAAAGTTAATTTGGGATAAATCAAGATAAGCATCTAGTCTTGGTAGAGGTCTGTGTGACCCAAAATATCAACTTCTGGGAGTCTTACCCTTTGCTAATCTTAGCCAGCAGATTTCTGCAAGGTCAATCTAACTCAGTGGAGAGGCAGCCGTTATGTCTGTGAGACTTGAGAAAAGAAAGTTCCATAGATTGAAAGTGATTGGTTGTGGTGGGACATACAGTATCTAAAAGAAAAAGTGAAATTGTAAAAAGTCTGCAGCCTCCTAGGTTTTGCATGAGGATTTTGAGAGCAATGGACAATCACTGTGTGATTGATTTCATTCTTGGGTAACTTGAAATGCTAGTATGGAAACACATTTACCTTTATTTTTAGAAGTGAATGTTGCTTTCAGTGGATTAAAGATGTTTCTTATAGATTGGATGCAAATTATAACTGCAAAATGAGGTGAAAACTGATTTACCAGCAACATTCTTCCTCAGCTGCACCTGTGCTCAGTCATAACAGCATAAGGGATCCCAGGAAGTACCATCTACTTACCAGCACAGTGGAAGTTAAATGGGCCGTCCTTGGGCAAAATTATGAAGCAGAGAATGTAAGATTTAAAAATCTCTCAGGGGCGCCTAGGTGGCTCCGTCAGTCAAGTGTTGACTTTGGCTCATGTCACGATCTTGCGGTGTGGTTTACAGGTTCTAGCCCTGGATTCTGTGCTGACAGCTCAGAGGCTGGAGCCTGCTTCACATTCTGTGTCTCCCACTCTCTCTGTTCCTCCCTTGCTCACACTCTGCCTCTCTTTCTCGAAAATGAATAAACATTAAAAAATGTTTAAAAATCTCAAACTTCTTTTGATATATTGGAGGGATCTCTTTATTTTTTAATGTTTATTTCTGAGACAGAGAGAAACAGAGTGTGAGCAGGGTAGGGGCAGAGAGAGAGAGGGAGACACAGAATCTGAAGTGGGCATCAGGCTCTGAGCTTCCAGCACAGAGCCTGATGTGGGGCTTGAACCCACGAACCATGAGATCATGACTTGAGCTAAAGTTGGACACTTAACCAACTAAGCCACCCAGGTGCCTCTGGAAGGACTGCTTTAAACAACAACATTCTCCCCATTATCAAGGCAGCTCCTCCTCCTGAAAAAATACCCAGAGTTGTCCTTACGTCTGCCCTCCTAATTTGCTATATTTAATTTAGTTAAGTGAGTGTGAGTTTCTCTTACTGTATAGTGTATTTGTAACTATTTATCTAAACCTTTGTTTTCCCATTAGAATATAAGCACCACTAAGATAGGTGGTATTTTTTAGATTTTGTTTTGCTGATGTATTCCCCAGAGATAACACACATAGTTGGTGCTCAAAAGCATTTGTTGCGTCGATTTGAATTCAGGATTAAATTATTCAGAGGTAGAAAGCCTGACTTTTCGTCTGTAATTTGGTTTGACCATTTTAGGATTTGGGGGGAAGCACAAAAAAATTGAGGTGGGCCATCTTAGATGACTTTGCAACTGGATAAAGTGAATAAACTCCATGAATTGTATGTTATAGGTGGAAGGGTTCTGCCACACAGCCTTTGTTTATGGAGATGGGAAAGAAAAGCTGTGGGCGCCACCTGGTGGTAAATGTGTCACTAGTCTTAGGGCCTCTCTATCACGTGACAGAAGGGCCTATGATACTGGCCACTGAAGGGCAGAGTAGTGAGATGCGCACTATCTGAGCTGTTTTGGTGTTACACACTCACTCCTGAAACCTGGAGGTGCCTGAGGTGATGAGTTCCCTGCAGCTGTTCATTCAGGGCCCCTGCTTTGCACTTCTCTTCATGTTCTTCACTCCCATTCATATTCTTTTCCCTGTTCTTTCAAGGATCTTGCTTTCTGTCTACATGTCTCACTTTCCTTTCTTCTGCTGCAAGGTCCCCAGGGCTGGGAAACAAGAATATGATCTCACTGCCATCCCTTTATTGAATATTCTATGTCTTTCTGCCGTAACACAGGCCGAAGACCTTTCAGTACTCTCTGTCGCATATGGTGAAATTCATGGTAACTTCTGTTCCTTGAACACCGACTTTACGAGAAATACTGAGTTTCATCCTAGAAACACACTTGCAAGATCAATATTTTTATTAAGGGTTGAGGAAATTTGGACAGAGAGAAGTTGCTGGTTATAATCTAACCTAATGAGTATTCAGAGTTATTTCTAGTCTAGCAGGGTTTGCTCAGTCCTTGAAGTAAATAGAAGAAACATAATTGAGAACACCTTTTTTTAATGTGTAAGAGAATTGGCTTGATTTCTTATGAAGAGTTCATTCTGCAGATCAAAGAAATGGAATTAATTGATTTTTGATCTAACATACTTAAAATGGGCTAGATAAGATTAGAATATATATAAAAAGCAGAAATCCTTTCTGTTCAAAAACTTGTAATTGATTATAAAGAGAAGCGATTGTCTTCTCTGTCAGCTCTGTATTTCTATCCCATTTCCTATGTTCATGTCCTGTGCCAGCTCATGTGTTTAGAAAATCACTTATTCAGTGAGACAGGGCTTCCGTGTCAGCCCCACATTGCCCTGTAGTACTAGTCTACATTTCATCCTGTTCATTCACTCCATTAGTCTAGCCCACATGGGACTAGCTGAAGTAGTTGAAACCAGAGATTACAAACTGGAGGCTGAGGGGAGTGCATCTGGCCCTCAGATGTGTTTTATCTGACCCACATACCATTTTATTTAAAAAAAAAAATTGAGCCAGCATTTAAATATTAGGAGAGTTCTCATATAAATCCTGATTTCTTTCTTTTTTTTTTTTTTAATTTCTGAGAGAGAGACAGCGTGGGTAGGGGAGGGTCAGAGAGAGAGGGAGACAAAGAATCTGGAACAGGCTCCAGGCTCTGAGCCGGCTGTCAGCACAGAGCCCGACGCGGGGCTCGAACCAACAAACTGAGATCATGACCTAAGCCCAAGTCGGACGCTCAACCGACTGAGCCACCCAGGCGCCCCTAAATCCTGATTTCTAGATAATTAAAAAAAGCTAAACACACAGGTAACACTTAGCTGGGAATGAGTATCTACTGATCTCTTTATTCAGATACATTCTTACCACTGAAATCAGCCATTGTCTCCATCAGTTCATATTACATTCCTGACTCTGAGACCAAAGTGTTCATTCACAGTTATTGAAGAATGAGTATGCAGACATTACAATGTTAGAATCCTCATGGGAGGTCCACTGCATTCCACTCCACCTGTTACTCTATAGAAACCAAAGTCCACAGACTCTGTTCTAACAATCTCTACCTCCGGAAAGTGGTTGATTGGTGTAGTCCTAATCCAAGAAGCCCTTCTGAAATGCCATCTTACCATACCCAGTAATCTGGTGACTTTTACTAAGAGAAAAAGGTATTTCTCAGGAATAAGGTTTGAGGCCATTCTATTCCAGTGATGCAAGATCATATCCCTAAAGGAGCAGCATTTGCCTTAGAGATGTGAATTCTGCCTATTTCCCACAGTCTCTAGATCTCAGGAACCTCAGGGGTGGCTCAGGATGGTGTTTGAGTTTCTTCATACTTATGATTAAGAACCTTGCTCAAGGTCACACACATAATAAAAGGCAGGACCAGTATTCAAATTCAGGTTACCAACACTCTAAATCAGTGGTCCTGGAGTTTCTGAAGTATCTGCCAAATGCACAAATGAATCTGTAAGATAATATGTAAAACGTTATCCATACCATGCAATTATAAAGATGAAATTAGAATCTCAGAAATTAGAAAATTGCCTTGATTTCTCTGTCTTCTTATCACCCTGACTAACTGATTTTGTTTTCATGATGTATCTCAGATCTGTCCATTCCTCCATCTGCACGGTCACCACCTGAGTCCAAGCAGTTACCATCTCTGAGTGGCCTGGTACAATGGTTATCTGAATGTCTCTGGGCTTCTGCTTTTGCGCCCTCTGCCGTCTATTCTCCACATTGCAGCTACAGTGCACGCCACGCTACTAGCCTACCATAAATGAAATCTTGTTATCCCTCTGTTTAAAGCCCTTCTGTTAATTCTTAGAGCTCCCAGAAAAAAATTCAGAATCCTTGATGTGGCCAGCAAGACCTTGCCTTCCCTGCCTCTGCCTGGTCTCCATCCTCACCTAGCAAGGTGCTGCACTTCCTTATAGCATCTCCTTTTGTTTCAGGGACTTCCTAGACATTGTCTGGGATCTTCTTCTTCTTCTTTCTTTTTCTCTAATTCAAGTTTTTATTTAAATTCCAGTTAGCATACAGTGCAATATGAGTTTCAGGTGTAGAATTTAGTGATTCAACACATACAATACCCAGCGCTCATCATTGCCTTGAATATTCTTATCTCTCTTTTTTTGCTTACTTAGCCCAAATTGATCCTTTCCAAAATTCCTTAGAGAGATTCTTCATTCTACTTTAGGTCTTTGTACATGTGTACACACACACACACACACACACACACACACACATTTTCTTACCATTCTTTGCATTTCTTTCATATTACTCATTCTTTGTAGCTATGTAATTAATTAATTGTATTAACTATTTGATTGTCAAACACCTGGACAGGGACTTGTGTCTCGCTAACTATCAGCACCTAAGCCCTGAGCACAGATGACATTCTTAACAAATATTCATTCAATTGAATTATACAAGGTACATGCGGGGACATGGACTTTCCCAAAACCAGACGAGGATGAGGCAGAGGGGTAGTTAAGGGACCCTGGTGCAGACTCTAATTCTCCTTCCTTCAGATAAGGATGTGTCTGGCCTTGCTGATTCTGAGTTAAAACATTTCCTTTAATGGACATACTTCATAATTAGCAGAGAGTCTTCCAGAATGATGTAAGCTCTGACTGGAAAAGACTGGCTCAGCAAAGTTGGGCAAATTCTTGGGTCATGCAAGTGTCATTGCCTATGGAGGGAAGTGGAAACACTTGAGGAAATATATATATATTAGTGTGAGATTTATTGTAGGATTGAGTTTGCTAATCAAAGCTGTCTCTTTTGTTTATGGGTTCTCTCAGATCATTTTCATGCTTCCTTGGCATAGATAATATTATCCTTACTTTATAGTACAGGTTCAATACAGGTGTCTCTGGCAGCCTTACTTTCCAGTGGAGAACTGGTAGCCGAGGAAGACCCCGCTGAGCTGGGTTCTTTCTGCTCTGTGTGCTCAGCTCAATTCTGAGAAGTTCATGTTCCCTTGGCTAATAAAGATGGGAACTTAAGTCAACGTGCAGGGCATGGGAGAGGTGAGCTAGATAGAAGAGTGGGATTGTCTTCTCCAGCTATTCTATGACCTATGGAAACGCTGAAATACAAATAAAAAATAGTTGTTTGAGATATAATAAAAGTTTAAAATAAACTACAATTATTAGATTTTACACTTCTCAAAGTAATAGTACCTCACTCTTAGAAAGTATTTGCTAGGGGTGCCTGGATGGCTCAGTGGGTTAAGTCTGACTTCAGCTCAGGTCACAATCTCACAGTTTGTGAGTTCAGAGCCTCCCTGGGATTCACTCTCTCTCTCTGCCCCTTGTCATGCTCACTCTTTCTCAAGATAAATAAACCTTAAAAAAAGTATTTGCTAAAATACATGTATCATGAAATTGTTTTTTGTTATCCTGGTACACAGAGCTGTGAAGTATTGGGTGGCTTTGAACATTGGCATTTCCCTTCTGTTCTGTTCTCACATTATAATTTAACCTGTCGCCATGCCCCAAATTATTACCACTTGATCTTGGTTATGTGCATACGATGAAGTGAACAGGAATTTGAGGCTTAATCTCTTCAGAATTCTTATAGACTCCATGAGGTTACTTGTAAGTTTCTTGATTTGTTTGAAAGTCTTTAATAAAGAGTGATTGTGTAGTCTTTGTTAAAAGAATAACACACAAAGTTAAGATGTCATTGCACTGAATTTAGCAACCATTGAATGAAAAGGTTCGTAGTTACCTGTGACCATGTATGATTATCTAACTACTGAGACTAGAATAAAATAAAACATTTCTGTGTAGGTACTTATGAGTGAAACAAGCTTTTTGGTCATGTGATTTCTGTATGCACATGAAATTTCTTAAATGATCATCTTCATATTAGAAACTGAAGTCTGGATCATTGAAAAAAGTTGGCTTGGGAATATATATATGTATAATGTGTGTGTGAGTGTATGTGTGTGTATATATATATATTCCATTTTATGTACTGGGTAAACACACACGCACACACACACTGAGTTGACTGACATCCTGTCAAGAGAGCTTACATATATGGTGACACAGTCTGTGTCCAGATCTTTAATGGGGCTCGCCAGTACTGCTGATTCTGTTCAGTGAGCCGTGTGCGTATGGCCCACAGATATAAGTAGCACTGGTACAGACTGCACTTAGTCATCTGGAGACATTCTTATATGTCATACAAAAGTCATGAATATTCAGGGTGCAGATTTTCTCATGATCATTCTTAAGGGAACATACTGTGGATGAAAATCAAAACTAAGTGAAGCAGAAATGATAGACATTTTTTTTTAAAAAGGATTCATTCAAACAGTGACAAAATTGGCTCAATCCTTATGTTTTCTACCCATTGAAAGCTTCTCTTAGAGAGCAGGATTGCTAGGTTTTAAATGGTGTTCATGGAAAGCTATAATCATTTTTATTATAAAAAAGATAATAAGATGAAATGGAAAGTTGGAAAATAATGATATGAGAAGAAAAAATGTAAGGAAAGCAAATGAATAAGACAGTCACTTGTTCTAAAGATGGTTATTTATCTACTGATCAAAAGGGCTTTTAAAAAAATATTGAATGACACTTCACTCATAGGTCCACCTAGATTCCTCCTGAATCAGTCACAAAAAAGAAGTGAACTTTTATATAGTACTTTCTATGGTATACTAACTTTATCATGGGGAAAAATCCTTTAAAATTCACAGGTCTCCCTTTTTGCATTTTAACCCTATTCTGTTGAACCTGTAGAATGCCTGGGCTTGGGGCACTTGGGAATTAGAATTATGTTCTGATCATCTGAGAGCTTGGTTGCATAGAGTATGCTGTGGGAAGTACAGAAAACGTAGGAGATGTGGCCCTTGTTCTCAAGAAGATCACAATTTAATTTGAGAGAAATTGTCTCATTCTTGCATACACATATTCTTGAGCTATTCTCAAAGCAGGGACTAATTATCTAGAGTTTACTAGGGGTAAAAAAACTTCTTATACATTACTATATTCTGAAAATCCAACAAATCAGGAATTATAGAATGTTAGAAGTGGGAGGGAAATTAAGAATCATTCAACTCTAGGGCCACCTGGGTGGCTCAGCCAGTTAAGCATCCAGCTTTGTCTTTGGTCATGATCTCATATTTTGTGAGTTTGAGCCCTGCATTGGGCTCTGTGCTGACAGCTCAAACCTGGAGCCTGCTTGGGATTCTGTGTTTCCCTCTATCTCTACCCTTCCGCTGCTCACATTCTGTCTCCATATCAAAAAATAAATAAACATTAAAAATTTTTAAAAAATGAATCATTCAAGTCTATCCCCTTGAAGTGCCATTTGGGGCAATTGTTTCTTTGAAACATATGAAGGAAAATTTTAGAGCATTTTTTGAAATATAAATTAACAGGTTATCTAGGATATTAATTTTTTATTTAAGCAAGTTTGAAGTGACCAAAATGTCTAAGCCAATCTGAATGCCAAGGACAAGCAGAGGTTTTTAATCAAAGGAACTTACATCTTTGACCTTATTTTTCTGAGCACAGGAGAGCAAACTAGAGAATTAACCTTAGAGTAACATGAGTAGGGATTATGTATGTACATTTTTCTGAAGACTTTAGTCCATAAAATTTGACTGAAGCACTGCCATAATTGACACCTTAAATTAGGAAGTTATAAAAGAACTTGTATTCCATTTTATATATGAATTCAGAAATATCACCTTTTCCTAGGGTGAAAGCTTTTACCTTTTAACACTCCAGAAGTGTAATGTGCACATCAGTACTGCAATGTACTATTATTGTGCTGATAAGGACAAGGGGTCTCCCAGATTAAATAATTCTCAGGCTTACAGAACTACTTGAGTGACAAAGCTGAGTGACAAAGCTGCCATTTGAAATTAAATCTATCTGGGGCGCCTGGTGGCTCAGTTGGTTGAGCGTCCAACTTCGGCTCAGGTCACCATCTCACAGTTTGTGGGTTCGAGCCCCGCATCGGGCTCTGTGCTGACAACTAGCTTAGAGCCTGGAGCCTGTTTCAGATTCTGTATCTCCTTCTCTCTCTGACCCTCCCCTGCTCATGCTGTCTCTCTCTCTCTCTCTCTCTCAGAAATAAATAAAAAAATACTTTAAAAAAATTAAAAAAAAATTAAATCTATTTGATCACCAGAGCCAAGGCCCAGGGTACTGACTACAGCCAGCTAGTTTCTAAGCAGCTAAGGGGCAACATCTGAAAATGCGCTTGGACACCCAAGTTTCCAGGAAAAAAGCAGAGGACTTCTTCTCCTACTTCTGTGTGGCTGGTGACCCCGTTAGTTGCCCACTTCAGGGTCCCTGGCTACCCTGAATTCTGGCTGGGGGATATGAGAAGAAAAAAATGATCAGCTCACCACAGGTTTGGTGGTGCTTTGAACTCTGGGGTTCCTTCTCAATCCACCTGCTATTCTTTTTAGAGCCCCCAACACCTGCTTCCATTGTGACATTGTAGCTGCATTCAGTAAGAGAGAAAAGATGGAGTGTGCTTACTCCACCTTGCTTAGAAGCAGACCTTACACAAATTAAAAATGAATGTTATTTAAGAGGGGGAAAGACTTGGGGAAATAGTAATACTATCGCAGAATCACAAGATTCAGACCGGGAGCTTCTGTCTTCTTAGCCATCTATAGGAAAAGACTTTCCTAGCCCCTTCCAGTGTTGAATCACCCTGTTGGTCATAAAATTTCATAGATAAGGATGGGATCTTCTTTATTGATAAAGGAAATTCTTATGTAATATCTCACTTAATAACATTCACCAAACATCGAGTGCCTATTATAGTTGGAAAGCTGGTATTTTGAGAGATGAACATTCTGGCTGTTACTCTCCCTCTGCTCTTCCCCAGTAGGTATCATCACTTATTCCTCAGCGTTAAGCTGGACAAGCTAATGTGGCTTCAGAGAATTTGCTCTGGTAACGTAGTCCCTCCTCACTGTCCTCAGCATCGAGCAGAACATAGGTCCAATAAGTATTCCTAAATGGATGACTTGTCATGAGGCTGGAGCTTTAGAAGTCAGGTGCTATATTTAAAGAAACTTGGGGAATATTTACATTTTTAAAGAAAGTGTAAGGTAGAGAAAGACAAATATCATATGGTTTCATTTATATGTGGAATTTAAGAAAACATAGATAAACATAGGGGAATGGAACAAGAATAAGATGAAAACAGAGAGGGAGACAAACCATAAGAGACTCTTAAATACAGAGAACTGAAGGTTCTATAGGGGAGATGGGTGGAAGAATGGGATAAATGGGTGATGGGCATTAAGGAGGGCACCTGTTGGGATGAACACTGAGTGTTGAAGCGATGAATCACTGGGTTCTACTCCTGAAACCAATACTATTACACTATAAGTTACCGAAATTGAATTTAAATAAATAAATTTAAAACATGAGTGGAGGCTTTTCCACTATCCTTCTAGATGCAGACTTCAGTCTAAAAACCTAGTCTCTTCATCAGAATTTCCCTCCACTTTCCTGAAGGCACAGATATTTTGTGTTTCCATGTTTCACTGCAAATGTGTCCCTTTGACACTGAATTTCTCTACTATTAGGAAAAGTCTGTAGATAGACTGAACTCTTAATGTTCAGCTATACCTACAGCTTTGAATAGTGTCACCTTCTTTCTCACAGCCTCGTTCAATAATGCATAGCGATTCCAGGGATAATAATGTCAGCCCAGGTTGACCTGTCAACATGGAGAGAATAACCGGGACACAGAAATGACGTGGTTTGGTGTGTTGATGGTGTGGAAAATAACTTTAGAGTCCACTGATAGGCTGTTTACAACTTAATCTAGTCTTGTCCTCTTGAGGCTCTTCCTGCTCTTTCCCTCATCTTGCATCTTTCTGCGGGAGGGGGAAGAAGTACCTACCATCTACCTATATGGGTGGGAATGCTTCTGCATGTAAAGTCTCTGATTTTTTCAGTGATCAAGGCAAAAACATGCCATCAGTTCTTTAGTTATACAATCTAAATGTAAGCATAAAAGAAAACAAAAACAGTGCAGACCATGGTGAGGCAACCCTTGCTGAACTGCTGTTTGTGAGCTTTTTCCAGATTAGTGTGTAAAATCTGGAAATTGCCCGTCAGTAATTTGTTCTACTTGGACCTTGCATGGAGACCTAATATTTAAACTGTACTTCACTTCTGTTCAGTCTGAGGACTTGGGCCTATGGAAAATGGGTGAAAACAAAGTTGTAGTTCAGATTGCTAGGGATAAGGACCTACCTCCTCTTTAAAGAACGACAGGAAAAGTCAGCCATTGATGGATCAAAATTTATTTTTTAAGATCTTAAGCCAAATTTTATATTGGTACATGGTAAAGCCGTTTTCTTTCTGATCAGTTAAAAAAAATCTATTTGAATTACCAACTAAGTAATGGTGATTCATTTACTACCAATGTGAAACCTAAATTGGGGGAAAATAAAAACTCTTGCAAGTGATAGCTACACAGTAGCCTTGTGGAAGCACCGTGTAATTACAGCACTCAGACAACAAATGATCCTCAAATCTGTCCTGAAGTATTTGGCCTTAGGTAAAGGGATCTGATAATTGGTCCAGTGAGTACTATGGCTTTTATGAACAAGCACTAATACTTTACTTATAGATGCTCAGTTTGGCAATTAGGCACAAGTGCATAAAATTTTGCACAAAATGAAGGCTCTTGACAAAGTGGTATCTGACAGCTCACATGTCTTAGAAATGATGCAATATTTATTTCTGATTGCATGGGAAGGTGAGTGTTATGGGTTGAATATTTGTGTCCTCTCAAAATTACTTGGTAGCAGCCCTAACCCCCAAAGTGGTGGTATTTGGAGGGGGCTCTTCAGGAGATAATTTGGTTTAAATGTGGTCATAAGGGATGGGATTATTAAAAAAAAAAAGAGAGACCATATTTTTCTCTTTCTGCCATGTGAGGATACAACAAGGAAGAGGAACTGAATCAGCTGCCACCCTGAATCTTACTAATTCTGAGGAAAAATAATTGATAGACATTGAACTACAGACCATTATTGGCTAGTGTTAAGCTTTTGACTTTCAAATAAAATCTCAGACTAAAGCCTCAAAGCAATGTAGAATAAATTAATTTAAGCTTAGTTTTTTTTTTTTCAGTGTTTTGTGTAAGGTATTTTTATAGCATTGGTAATTTTCCAATCATTTTGATACAGACTGTTAGAAATTGTTATTTCAACTGAAAGTGAAAGGGGGAGCATGACATTGAAGAAATAACACAAAGATCTTTTTTATTCCAAACTATAGTATTTTACATATGTGTAATTCACACAAAGATTGGATAGAAAAATATGTGGAATTGGAAACTCAGAAATATATTTTGTTTGTATATATATATAATTTTTTTTTTTTAAGTAGACTTTATGCCTAGTGCAAGGATCTCAAGGGATCTCAAGACCCTGAGATGGAGACCTGAGCTGAGATCAAGAGTCAGATGCTTAACTGACTGGGCCACTCAGGCTTCCCAGAAATGTCTTCTAAATCAGCTTACTACAGAGACCTTACATTGCATTCATATCTGAAAAATTCAAGATTTGCCAAAATAAGAACTTAAAACACATCTCAAGTCAGTGTTGAGTATGTCCTTCACCCTTTCTCCCCTAACTATTCTTACTCCTTAGGCAAAATTTCATCAACTTCCATTGCTTTATATAATATCCATAAGCTTCTGACTTCCAGATTTTTATTTCCAGATCTCATTTCTCCCTAGAGCTCACATTCATATATTCAACTTGTTATTTCAGAGAACTTGGGAGCAGTTACCTGACTTGAGAGAGGGAAGCAGAGGATATTCTCTCCTAAAGCAACATGTCTGAAAATATTATTAATGGTATAAAACAACCTCAAGATGAGTGACTTCAGATTGAGTATTAGCACATTATTGCTTTAGCACAGTAGCAGAATTTTGTATACCCCCAAAATTGTTTCTAAAATAACAATTAAAATGTATAGAACAGTAATTGTGTGTCATAACTTAGTGTAATAGATGTTTTCACACATGACATATTTTTATCCTCATTTTATAAATGGAATCTCAAAGGGTTGTATTACTTCTACAGTAGGAGTAGTCTGGATGTGAGGTCCAGAGTCCAATCTATTTCATGTTGCTATACTTTTATAGAGATGAGAAGCACTGGGCCCCAAGAAAAAACATGACTAATGAACCTGATAGTAATATCTTTTCCATTTCATTTAGTTCTCCTTATAAATCTTGGCTGCCACCATTCCAACACTGCTCATTCATTCATTAATTCGTTCATTCATTCATTTAATATTCTGTGTCTGCAGTATGCTAGACATGATTCTACAAAGTCAAATAAGACATGGTCATTTACTGTAACTTACTAGAAACACTTTTTCTTCCCATTTAGCATCCCTAATAACTCTGAAATATTTTATATCTGGCCGTAAACTGAATATATATTTTTATCCTTGAGTCATTTACAAAAAATATACGGTTTTTATGTAATTAGCTAATGACTTAATGAATAGATAAAAACCTCTTTCAGACATTTATTTTTTTAAGCTTTTTTATTTTGAGAGAAAGAGAGAGCTGGGGATGGGCAGAGGGAGAGAAGGGGAGAGAGAGAATTCTAAGCAGGCTCCATGCTGTCAGTGCAGAACCTGATGTGGGGCTTGATCCCACAAATGGTGAGATCCTGACCTGAGCTGAAATCAAGTGTCAGATGCTTAACCAACTGAGCCACCCAGGTGCCCCCAGACATATACTCTTCAATGGAACTATTTCTCTAGGAAGACAACTTTTTATGTAACACTGAAGGTCTACATTAAGAATATTTTTATGATCTGGTCAGAGTAAAATTCTGCACTTGCAAATAAGGCATTATAATAAATATTAAAAATTCTCTACAGCAATATACATTGCAGAATACTAAATACTAAAATAAATAGCATGGCTCCTGTGCACACAAATTCATGAATTTTTCCTCCTACTACTTGTGAGTGCCTTAAGTACAGATTATGTCTCACCTGTCATTTTTTTCCAGTGGCAAGTTGGCACCTGATGGATGCTCAAAACATATTTGTAGAATGCATTAATTATTGAATGGATGGATATTCATTGTTATTGGTTGAGTAGATGTACTGTAAGGAAGAATGGATGCATGAAATGATGACTATATTTATATGCAACACTTTGTAAGATATTTGTTACTTCACCAGGCATCTTTAGAAAAAAAAAGCCTGATAGTTTTTTGGGGGACATGTAACAAAAAAGCCTGAGAGTGTTTTGGGGAGTGTGTATTTAGTATTTGGCTTTTATTCCCAACTTCCTCTTCTGTATCTCACTGCCAGACAATTTCTGTTATTGCAAATTAGAAAGGATCATCCAAACTCTTTATTTTTTCTGTTTTTATCTACTTAACTTATTGCTTAGATACATAGATTTTCAATAAAAGCTTGAAATTATTTTCTTGTACATAGAATTTCATTACAGTGGTACTCACTGTAATGAGCTATTCTGTGATAAAGTTGTTTTTAATTGTTGGGTGAATATAAGTAATAAAGAGACGCCATAGCTTTCTGCTTTATGATTTTTTTCATTATATTTGTGTATATCATGTAAACCTCACTATAGCCCCAAAAGAAGCTACGTTTTTTGTTTTAATTTGCACACGGGAAAATGACTTGTTTATTTCATAGTCATGCCAGACATTCTTCTGGGTAGGAAGAGACAATCCTTGCCTTAAGAGAACTTACAGACTTGGGGAGTGGGAGGAGAAATAAAGAGATAATTACATTAATTACACTGCACTAAACAGAATTACACTTAATGCATGTACAGGGTGCTGTGAATACATGTAGGGTGTGTATTTCTATCAATTTGTGCAGAAGTCTGTGGAAGTTCAACCAAGTGTATGGCTCCAAGTACAAGGAACCATAGCCAACCTTTATCTTTTTTTTAATGTTTATTTGTTTATTCTGAGGAAGAGAGAGAATTCCAAGCAGGCTCTACGCTCAGCAGCATGGAACCCAATGCAGAGCTCAGTCTCTTGATCAGGAGATCATGATCTGAGCTGAAATCAAGAGTGGGATGCATAACCGACTGAGCCACCCAGGTGATCCCCTCTCCCTTATCTTTGATTCAGTATTAGACCTAGTGGAAGTTGGTTAACAAAAGTAAATATGACATGTGAGAAATTAAACTTCAAATGAAGAAAAGAACTGGGTCTTGACAATATTGCATTTTGGTATTTTAGAGACTTCTAGAGAAGGTTACTAGATGAAACCAGGGAGTGGGCAGTGAGGGACAAGAAAGCAGAACTCTTTAGCAGCAATACTAGTACAAAATTGACTTCAAACTCTTGGTCTGTCTGTCTCAGTCACCTGCTCAGGGAAACCCATCCAGTCTTCCAGTACACACACACACACACACACACACACACACACGATTTTGTGACTAAGGAAGGGTGAGGTGCATACTTAATAGTACCTTAAAACTGAGTAGATCATTATGAAGATTTTTTTTTCTACTTCTTAATTCACAGCAACTCCTGCTTAAACTAGAGAGGACTTTGCTTTCCAGTATCACTTGACTGGGAATCGAACATTCATGATAATGAAATTCTAGACAACAGAAAGCGGATGTACTGTGGAGTTCCTTGGTAATGAGATTTGAAAATAGAATTTCAGCTGGAGACTAATATTAGACTATTCCTGAGTAATATCTGACCTTTATGGCTTCGAGCACCAGAGCTTCCTTCCCTTGCATATTTGCATTTCTAATATGCTGAAGTCATTTCCTGTGTGTCAGTTTTATCACTGTCCCCTGTTTGCTGTGCTGCCTATGCCCTGCCTCAAGTGTGTGTTCTTTCCCCACAAACTTAGGACTGCAGAACTGAAGTCAGTTTCAGGGTAATTTAAATTCCAGTGATCAAATTTTCTGGTTTCCTGACCACTAGCCTTTCTTTTCTTGTTTCTTCTGTTCCCATTATTTTTTTAGGAGCTAAAAATTTCTTGATATATAAATATTCCCAGCCCACTCGTTTTATCTTGTACCTCATTCCCCAACGGAGATGCTGCAGTGATTCTCGCTTCTTCCATGATCTCTCCTTTAGCCATGGCTGATGTTTTTTGTCCTGTCTTAAGAATATGGATTTTCAGCAAAGTTGACAAATATTATGATTTCCACTTCAATTAAATATTTACTCTTTCATTTGTGAGTCTGTGGATTGTTTCTTCATAATTGTTTCCTCATCAAAGTTATAATTTTTTAATGAATTTGTTAAAATCAATATAAAATACAAATATATTTGGTTTTCGGGGACCTGGCTGAAAGCTGAAGATAGTTTTTGGTATAATATGTATTTTTTAAAATAACTTCATTGAGGCATAAGTGAACGTATACACACAAATATGTTTAAAGAACAGAGTCAGTGAGTTTTGATAAATACATCAAGTCATGCAATTACCACCAAAGTCAGGATTTAGAACACATTCACCATCCCTAAAAATAATCTCTTTTTCCTTTTCAAAGTTCACATTCTATGCACAAATCGTGGAACCTCTGAACTAAGTTTTTTTTTCACTATATTTCTTTGTTTTCTATAATGTCATGTAATTAGAATCATACAGCCTTGCCTCCCTGCTAACATGGTTTCCAACGTTTCATTTCTCTCACATCTCTATTTTGCAGATAAATAACTTGGAGAACAGTAATATAAATACTACAGGAAATTTTGTGAAGATAGATCAGTTTTACAGAAATCAATAGACAGTTACAGTAAGAATCTGTATATACAAATGTATGTAATATATATACATGTATATTAACCTGGAAATGGTGGCAATATTGACCCATACATGTATGTGGAACAATCTTGCCAACTAACTTCAGCAAAAGTTAGTGGTGCAAAGCATTGTTCTAGTCTCATATAGGATTAAAAGACTAACAAAACACAATACTTGTTCTTACAAAAATATGGTATAAACAATTCTATTAGACAAATAGGGTAGGTGTAATAAGGTAGTGCAAAGAAAGTGTATTGAGTACTTAAAAGAGGTAGGAGGAATTTGTTTGAGATATTAGCACAGGCTTTACTAAAATGATGGTCTTTGGATAGATAGCCTTGGTGGGTGAATAGAAGTTTGATGAGTAAAGACAGTGAAAACTGACATGCCAGGCAGAGAAAACTACACGAGGAAAGCCAAAGGGTAAGAATTAAAAGAGCAGAGAACACTAGGAGGAGAAGCTTGGCTCAATAAATATTTGTTGAGTGAATGAAAATTTAATATCCTATTCATAAAGTCAGTTCTAATAAAGTAAAATTTAAATGGGCCAATAATCATGTTGGGGGAGTGTATTGAAATGTAATTGCAGAAAAACCTCACTTCAAAGCCTGCACGTGTAGCTCCTTGCCTGACTCTGAAGGACTTCCCCTACCCATGCCTCCTTCCTGGCCTCATAGCTGCCTTTTCATCCTCCAAGGTTGAATTTTCTTTCCGCCTTCCCAGGAAGCCTTCCTTGACTTTCCTCCCCAGAGTCAGCTGTTCCCTCTCTGTGCCTGCTTTTATCATAGTACTTACACTGAAACCATTGAATTGTGTGTAGATCTCCACCACTGAACTGTGAGAAGCTCAAGAGCAGAAATTTTGTTTCACTTGCCTGTGCATAACCAGTTCTTGGATCTGGTAGGTGCTCAACACCGTCTAGTTGCAGGACAGATATGCTTAACTGAGTACTGAGTTGATAGGTTTCTCTTCTGCCTTTATGTTATTCCCTCCTTCAGCCTCAGTGTGTAGTTCTTAGTCTTCAGCTGGAAGTAGCCTCCTGTACACATTTCACTGCTCTGTGCTTTTCCATGTCCCCTCAGCCCCCCGTGGCCTTAGCCTATGTCTCCACAGACCTAAATTCTAAACATCTCTTTAGTTGGAACTCAAAGGCCTCCTGTATCAGAATGCTTCTCTCATGCCCGGCTGGAGAATGTTCTGCTTCCTCTGAATTTACATGATAATTTTCTATATCACTTTCATGATATTTTCTATTTTCTAGACCGTATCTAGAGGTAGAGCCTGCATTTTATATACTTTCAATTCCCAAAAGGCTACAGGATGCCCTCAGAATAGACACATATTCAAATTACATTCACTGTTTTATTTTTCTTACTTAAAAAAATTTTTTTTATCGAGTGTTATTTGTCAGACCCTATGTTGGCGGCTAGCTATTCAATAAATATTTACTAGACTAATGGTTCACTCATCACTTGCTTTGGGGGTAAACTGGAGAGCAACACAGTCTAAATGAAAATGTGATTTGGAGACAGAAAAAGAAAAAGGAACAAATCAAAAGTATATCCTCTAGCAAATTATAGAATTTCACAAAACCATTTGAAACCTTGGTTTGTTTATGATAATCTCCACAAAAATCTAGCAACCCTGAGAGCAGTTTGAAAAAAAAAAAAAAGATAACCTGGAAGAAATAAACGTTTTCTCAACATGGGAGGAGTTTTAGAGGGTTCTGTGATTTCTTTTGTAGTTATGAACATGTCTTTTCAGTAATTACATAGTGACTAATTTTACATTAAAGCTAACCACTTAGCTTTAAATGTATTTGATTCTGTAGATCAAGTATAGACTGGGAAGCTTTGAATGGAAAGCTAAGTATGAGTTATAACAATAAGAAAAAAAAATCTACTTAGAGTTCTTTTATCTAAACAAATAATCAGCTTTTATGATTTCAGGGGCATTCATTCCTCTTCCTCTCCTCACAAAAGCATTCACTCTGGTCACAATTTTCTTTGTCTCTTTTGATTACCTTGGGGACTCAAGCTAACACAGCAGCTCTTATTCTCACTAACTTCCTGATTCTTTTTCCCTACCAACCTGATGTGGTTGAGGACCTTAGAGGAGCACATCCAAAGGACTTCCATGTTCAATTTCAGCAGAATTTAAAAAATGAAATATAAGTATTTCATTTTAGAATTATTAAATGTTAACTGAATATTTTGAGAAATAACATCATGTAGTTTGCCCCAGAGGGTTGCAGCCACCCTGCAGACTACCCACCTCCAAGTTAGGGCACCCGAGTCGAAGCTGTTCCCAGGATGAATAAGCAGGGCTCTGGAGAAAATGATCAGTCGGGGGCCAAATTCACTTTGGTAAAACAGCGATGTGCTCTTATTCGTAGATGTTGAAGGAATGTGATACTTGGTGGCAGAGTCTTTGTTTATTTATATATTCCCCCTCTTTTCTAGGAGATCCAGTAAAAGCTCCTACTGTCCCTATGATGCTTCCACAAGCGCAGTGAGTAGATTCATTACTATTTTCTCATTAACGTGTCTAATGTTTTTTGTCCCTTTAGCCAATGCCTAGTTCTTCTGTGTTCCTCATTGAGGTCTCTTTCTTGTCTGTAATATCCCTTTCAAAAACGGAAGCAGTTTTCTATGTCAGGTATCTACTATTTTCCATTTTTTTTTATTGCTCCTCGTTGCTCAACTTTCTAAGCTCATATTTAAAAAGCAGAGAACATGGGGAAGTTTCTCAGAGCTCTTCAAGATTGACAAAGCCAGCACTTTGGAAATAGTTTTATCTTATGTACACTTGAAAAACTTCTGCCCTTGCATGGGAGCCCACCACGTGCCCTGGGAAAATTTTCAGAAAGAGCTTGCCTTGTGCTGTGGCTGTGAACCGAACAGCAAAGGATCAGTGAATGTTTGTTGAATGAATGTATGAGTAAATAAGGAACACAAATGAGAGCTAGCCCTACTAAACTTGCAGGAAGACCATCATGTTTTATAACAGAATATAGGATTGTAAATACTATTACCATCTGGCAGACTGGGTCCTGATTATGTTACTATAGTCTTAGCAACAGCAGTTTGAAGATAGAGCTTGTTCTGAACATGTGGTCAGTTGGGAATATGATTCTTAGTGAAAGGCTGTTGTGTGATTTTGGATCTCCTCTGCAGTCTTCTTTTATTTATTTTTAACTTTTTGATGTTTTTAATTTTGAGAGAGAGAAAGAGAGTGAGAGAAAGTGCATGAGAGAACAGGGGAAGGGCAGAGAGAGACAGAGAGAATCTCAAGCAGCAGGGCTTGATTTCATGACCTGAAGCTCAGCCAACAGCCACCAGGCACCACCTATGGTCTTCTTTTAAAACAACTCTATTTTACGTGTTTTAGTATTGTGAGCTTATTTTTTTATAAGTAGGTTACAAATATACTGTAAATAATAAAATAAAAACAGAGGAAGAGTAAGAAACACTACCTTTTACATAGTGAAATACTTAACTACAGTCAAGCTAATTAACATACCATCTCCTGACTTGGTTACCATTTTCTTTGTGTGTTATATGAATATCTGGAATCAACAATCTCCGCAAAGTTTCAGTATTTAATAAGTATTATTAACTATAGCCAGTAGGCTCTATATTTAATCTCTACACTTGCTCATACTGTGTAACTGCGACTTTGACCAACATCTCCGTTTCCCCTACCTCTCCTCTCTGGTAACCGTGGTTCTTCTCTCTGCTTCTCTGTATTCAGCTTTTTTAGATTCCACATATAAGTGAGATTTCTGTGTCTGGCTTATTTCACTTCGTAGTAATCATTTCACTGTGTGTGTATGTGTGTGTGCTCATCATGTTGTATGGTTTTAATATATGCAAATCTTACTTTTAAAAAGCTAAATATTTTATGATTCCCTTTATATGAAAAATTAGAAAAACTAAAGGCATAATGACAGAAAGTAGAACTGCTGGTCACCAAGGCCAGAAAGCAGAGGAAGGGATTAATGACAAAGGAATATGAGTGAACTTTTTGGGGTGATGGAAATGTTTGATGTTACGATTGTGGTGGTCTTGACGCCGTGCATATTTAAGGCTGTACACATAAAATTAGTGATTTTTATTATATGTTAATTGTACCCCAGGAAGCTGATTTAAAAAGTGAAAAACCAAGTAAATAAATAAATACATCTTTGTTGTTTGGAAAAGAATAAGAAAAAATAAACACTGCCTGTGAAGGTTGGCGCTGGAGGAGAATCTCAAGGTAGAGCTGCTGTCTGAGGCCGTCACCATCTCGTTGGATTATTTGCTATCTTTGTCATCGCCTCCAGGGACACAGCTTGTCCTTCAATTTTCTGGTCCCAATTTAGAGAAATGACTTGCTCTCGCTTTACTAATAGCTTAACTGAGATATGGTACAATATTTTTTAATATAGACTGTGAAGAAAATCAAGAATAAAAAGGAAAACAATCACAGAACAACACTGTGCATCTGCTCGGTAATCACATGCTTGCATCTTCTTCTCTATATCAGAGGATGGCAAACTTTTTCTGTAAAGGGCCAGGGAGTAGTAAATATATTCGGCTTGTGGACCATGCCATCTCTGTTATGACAGCCCAACTTTGCAGCTGTAGACAATGTATCAATAAATGGACTGTATTCCAACAAAGTATTAGGAAATCAGGCAGGGCCAAATTTTGCCTGCAAGCAAAATATATATTTGGTTTGAGGTTCTGTCTTTTCCTTGGTTCAATGACATCAAATATTCAGGGTAGCCCTGAATATCGTGCTCTACAGTCTGAAGTGTGCCCTACATTTGTAAATGTAAAAAAATATATATATAATCTTGCCAAAAAACGATACAAGAATTGCAACATCACTGTAAAATGCAAACACATCTAGTTAAGAAGCAGAGACTCATTTCCTCATGAAACTTGTAGAAACCTAATACAATTATTCTTGTTACTGTTAGATCTGTTGTTTATTCAAGACAGAGCCTGCACATATGGGTGCATATTTGCTTTGGGTTTCTCAGTGATTCTTGCATAATGTAGAAATAGTTTACTGCTGAGGTCAGAAGCATGTGTGGTATAGAAGGCTGGGAAGGGGCTGAACTAAGGTTTGGGGAATGGGGGTTTATAAATCACCTCTGTATGTATTCTACCTACATTCCAACATCAGCTGTCACCGAGACTTGTATTCAAAGTTAGTCCTAAACAGATCAGTTTTTTAGCAGAGCAAACCAGGCGACCAGTCTGTCTCTGCTATCTCTCTGAACTGTCACTCTAAGTCAAAAGGTTAGGTCAATTTTGGGATGAAAGCCTCTGCTTCCTCTCTGTGCCTTATGAAGTTAAGACTGACTTAACAGCGGTGGTGTCCCGACAACTTTTAGGAAGGTTCCTGCAGTGGGTGCCTGCACCTGTCTTATTCCAGACAAGCAGTCACTGGGTTAGCTCACTGCAGATTGTATGCCCACATCATTTCATAGATCTGCACGTCAGATGTGGTCTCATGAATCTGTGCGTCTGATGGCCCCCCTGTGTCCCTTTGACACATCTCCATAATTGTGATTATTAGTATTTGGGAGGAGGGCACTTTCTTATACTCTGGCACCATAAGATGCTCCAGGCTCATCTTGTATATTTGCTGTCTCAGTCCATGAAGCTGCTATTTCCTTTTCATTCCAAGGTGCCTTGGTTCCTTTTATGGGATTATGTGGATGCATTTCACAAGATCTGGATGCGAGGTGTGACAAATAGCATTTTACTTAGGACTAAACATGGTTGTGTGTGGCTCCCTCTTAAAACCTTCTGTTGACCACTGTCTTTCCAACACCCTTGTTAAGGGTGGAGGTTCGTGGTGGGAGGAAAGCATGTACTCACAAGTTTTCAGGGATTTTCAAAGAGGCACCACTGGTGTTGAGGGAAGGCCCTTGCCATTTGCAATTTCCCATCACTGTGTATAAATTAAAAAGAAGGAAGGACAATAATCCCACAATCTCTACCATCTGCTCCTACCCCTGACCTCTGAGCTTAGCAGGCTCACGGGTGTGACAGTGGATGATGAGAGCCACTTCATGAGATAACTTGGACTTGGAGGCTTTAAAGTGAGATGCTAAGGGCAGCCTGCAAGGTTTTATATACTATTACCTGTTGTGTGCCTTTTTTACTCTACAGGGTGTAGACTGGACCTGATGACTGGATTCAGTCTCCTGATTTGGTGGTTAGTATTGTAATTCCGTATAGGAATGAGAGGAATAAAGGGTATAATAATAATATGGAAAAGGACTTGATGACTTACTGCATGTGGGATAAAGGGAAGGGAAGAATGAAAAACAGACCTTTTTTGGCTAAATGTGTTTGGTGATACTTGAATAAAAATGGGGACCTTAGGCATTGATGTAGGGTCTACCAGAAGGTTGGAAATGTGCATTTGAAACTCAAAGAGGTCTGTTTGAATGGGTTCAGAAGCCATATTTATAGATACCATAGTGAATTCTTTTCTTCTAGGGGCCTGACACGTGCCTTGAAAATTTTATTATATGTGCTGGAAATAGTAATATATGGATGGATTTTACTTCAAAAGGGATACATGAGTTGAATATGAAGAGACTTCAAAGAATAAAACTCAGTTTATTCACTCATGTCTTTTTAGAATATATGAGTGTTAAAATCAAGATGTAAATTGCAGCAACAACAACAAAAAAAGATTGGTTCAATGAACTGCCAGCTACAAAGTTATGAACATGTGCTCTATGCTCATGTGAGAATTGCTGTGATTATAGGAGCTATTAGTAAATTGCATATTTTAAAAAGTATAAATTACTTTTTCTAGATAAATGTGGAAGTTATTCCAGGATTATATTTATATTCCATTTACAAGTTACTTTTCTTGAGAGATGTAACTCTTAGTTTGCAGTCTTATTTTTGTTTCATTTAAGAAGAGAGTAATAGTCAACAGTTTATAACTAAAAACTATTAGTGCCTCTGGTAAGTGGCATGAATTAACTGCTGTAATTATATCTATGCTGATTGTTCATGTCAGTGCAACTGACTGTGAACTGGAGAGGACCCAGAAAAGCCTTTTCTGTATCATTTGTACCAAATGTTGGAGGATGGTTTCAATATAAATTTATAAAGGAAACAACTGAAAAGCTAAATTAGAAATTGTACTTCTTTTAAGGGAGATTTAAAAATAAGTCCTACATTCATGGGAAGGAAGCTTCAAGATGACTTTTGAGTTTTCTGTAAGGTGTCCCTGAACAGGATCAAGGATGAGGTGTGTAGTTAACTAAGTGTACTACACCCACAGTGCAGCGTGACTGGGTAGTTCTACTCTTTCTGTGCCCACCAACACCATTCCGTCATGTCTTTCCGTGGCTATTGATGATGCACAGAGATATGACAAATGTGTAGCTATTGCTCTCCTCTCCTGGACAGATGGCAGACAGAGCCTAATGATTCTTGTAGCTCTGATGTTTCCTATTGTTGACTCAGAATTCTTCTATACATATTGGTCCAAATGATGTGAATTGAAACACATAACATAACCTATTTTAGCTATCTTTGTGCAAGAGGAAACACAAACTCATGAGTACCTGTAGGTTTGGAAACTGCAATTGGATTTATCCAAAACAGGAATAGCCAAAAACCAGGTGATCTTCCAGTGCAGGCATTTGGTGATTGTGCCCTTGATTCAGTAGTGTAATTTATCTTTCTTTTAAAAAGATTTTTTTAAATGTTTATTTTATTTTTGAGAGAAAGAGTGTGAGCGGGGGAGGGGCAGAGAGAGAGAGGGAGGCACAGAATTGGAAGCAGGCTCTAATGTCTGTGCTGACAGCTCAGAGCCCGAGGTGGATCTTGAACCCAAGAACTGGGAGATCATGACCTGAGCTGAAGTCAGAGGCTTAACTGTCATAGCCACTTAGGCACCCCTGTAATTTATCTTTCTGCTCTTAGGTACTCTTAAATATCAGCACTTTAGAATTGAAAGTTCATTAGGATTTTACCAAATTAAAAAAAAAAAGTTTATTTATTGATTTTTTTTTTTTTTTTTTAAGACAGAACCCAAGTAGGGGAAGGGCAGAGAGAGGCCAGGGACAGAGGATCCCAAGCTGGCTCTGGAGCTGACAGCTTCAGTGCTGACAGCAGTGAGCCTTATGCAGGGCACAAACTCCTGAACCTCTGAAGCTCAATCGACTGGGCTACCCAGGCACCCCTTGCCAAAATCTTTTCAATCAGCTTTATATCATCACCACTTTGGACAGGATTCCATTCATATCCGTTTTTTTTTCATGCTGCCTCCTGGCCTAGTAAGCAGTAAGGTGGCCAAATATTAAGCCCTAGGATAAAGTCAACCAGAATTTCTCAGGACGTTATTTATACTTAGCATGTCAATGAGGTCTTATACACAAAGAAAGAAAAGTAGAGAGGAAAAAATGGCAATTTGGCAGTGTTCTCCACTCCATGGATTCAACACCCTTTTCTTCTCTACCCCAAACCAACAATGTTCTCTGGCTCTTGACTGGGACAAGCCTGAGGCACAGTGCCAAAGGGATCTAGAAGATTCTGTCTTTCCAAATGAGGGTTAATAGTAAATGGAGGTCCAGTGGCCAGGGTTTCAGTCTTTAGTCTTGGTCTTGCCATTAACCAGCTTTTATGTGTCAGACTTTCTCTGTAAAATAAAAGAATGTCATAAAAAACATCTTAAATACATAATATTACTTCTGAATTCCTTCTAGCTTCCTTTTCCTGCTCTCTCTTGTAAATAGAGCATAAGCTTTGAACTACACAAAATTGCCCTGGTTTTAAATTGAGGGACAGTATGAAACCTCTCCATGCCCTTCCTTCATATTTTTTACAGTATAACTGGCATGGTTTTTATTTTTTTTTGTACCTTTTAGCAG
Organism: Crocuta crocuta; assembly: GCF_008692635.1. Classification (NCBI taxonomy): domain Eukaryota; kingdom Metazoa; phylum Chordata; class Mammalia; order Carnivora; family Hyaenidae; genus Crocuta; species Crocuta crocuta. Next base: position 2,546,004 of record NW_027527145.1, read on the forward strand.
TACAGAAAAAGATGAATACCCTTAGGTAAAGCAAAGACAAACACCAGAAAGCAAATTTTCTAAAGGCTAAGAAAAGAACATGAACAAGAGACTTATAGGAGAATAAATATATGTGACAGACATGTGGTAGTATGTTGAAGCTCAGTAGTAATACCAATTCATAAAATAATTTTTCAAGCACCAAAGTAACACATATTTTAAAAAATAATAGTATGCTTAATGCTGGAGTGCCTGGGTGGCTCACTGGTTGAGTGTCCGACTCTTGATCTCTTCTCAGGTCTTTATCTTAGGGTTGTGAGCTCGAGCCCAGCTTTGGGCTCCATGCTGGGTATGAATCCTACTTAAAGAAAATAGTATGCTTAATGCTGATGAGATAGGGGTGAGATTTATACTGCTATTCAGTGTAAATTATTAGAGTCTGTATGGAAAATAATTTAGTAATGTGTAACAAGGGTCTCTTGGGCCTATCATTTTCCCCTTTTAAGATTTATATTAAGAATCAATTCAGAAAGTTGAATAAATATTTCTGTAAAAATATTAGTAAGAGTGAAATACTGAAAGCATCATAAATATGCAGTGCCAGTTAAATAAATTGTATCAGTGGGATACCATATGACATGGTCATTTGAAATGACATTAAAGAATAGTTAATGTTAACTGAACAAAATTGTCATGTAGTTTTTCAAAACATATCATTATTTTAATTATATATATAATATATAATATAAATGGAAGATAATACATTTACATGAATCACTGTAAAGTGATTTTTTCTGAGGGATGGATGTACAGATGTTTTCACATTTCTCCTTTAACTTCATTCTGTGTTCTTTAGTGTAGAAATGAAAATGTATTTCTTCAGTGAGAATACTAAAGTATACTAAAAATATGTAGGATTTTGAAATACAGTTTTTAATTTTTAAATCGGTAATATGTCAAATTATGATATACTTAACAATTTCAGTGAACCTATTGTGTCAGATAACTTCCTAATTTCAAACTAGCACAAAATGTGATTTGCTACTACCAATTATAATGAATTAAGAGGGATATTCTGGGGACAGGAAGAAATTTAAAATGTAAACAAAAAAATTGCTATCTATCCAGAAAACAAATGAAAAGATCACAAAAAGATACTCCGTGTATTTTCCCTGCTCTAGTTTTCTCTCTGGGAGTGAATTATTTTGTCAGCAGCATTAATTCTCTAAGTCAGTTGGGATGACCTTTCATTGTCCTTTAGTGAAATACTGGTCCAGTGATCTTAAAGAGATAGAGCGGTATCCAGTGTGCCTGATATACTCACTAAGAGGCTTTGATATTCCCTCATATAGTTTCTTAGGGAGAGCAGGAACATTACTTTGGGCTTTTCAACTTTTCCTTATTTTTAAAAAAGAAATATTTAAAGAAATTTCAAGTATTTTTAAACTAACGTTTTTCAATCAAAGCAGCCCCAATATTATAAAATTTCACACGTAGTCAAATTCTTTTTTTTCTTTTTCTTTTTTTTTTTTTACAAATAGTTTATTGTCAAATTAGTTTCCACATAACACCCAGTGCTCATCCCCACAAGTGCCCTCCTCCATGTCCATCCCCCCCCCCCCCCACATCCATCAGTCCTCAGTTTTTGTCAGCATTCAAGAGTCTCTCATGGTTTGCCTCTCTCCCTTTCCCCCACCATTTACCCCCTTCTTCTCCCCCTTGTTCCTCCGTCAAGTTCCTCCTAATCCTCCTATACTTAGTCAAATTCTTAAAAGAAAAGGTTTATTATCACTTTGTGTTGATTTTCAGTGAAGCTCAGATTTGAAATGTAAATAGTGTTTTTGAAGATATTACAAGTAGATTGGGGGTTTCACTCCACATCCCTTCCAATTGTAGGAAGCTGCCGCTTCCGGTTTTACAGTGACTCATTTTAACTCACAACTAAATAGAAAAAAGAACACTGTAGATCTGAACTATAGCAACCTAATCTTGAAATTATTAAAAATAGATGAACCAGATGGCAACCCTCCAGGGTACATTATCTGATGCAGATATCAGATTAGAAGTTTTCTTTCATAAGCAGACTGTTTATTACCACACTTTATTTAGACCTCCATTAAAAATTGTGCATTGAATGTGAGATTGTCTAGAGGCCAATTACTTAAGGGCCTGACCCAAACTATAGGAAATAAAAAGTGTATTACCCAATCTGTAACAAACAGAAGTGCTCATTAAATTAATATTAGTACAAAAACAATACATGATACCATCCATAAAATATGCATTGGCTTGTGAAGACATCATGTCACCTGATTGGAAGGCTTTTAATAACAATGCATTTTGAGCAGCTGCTGTATTTAAGATGTATTTCAGCCTAACAGACTTATTAAGGAACTCACGTGTTGTAACAAATCCATAAGGTAGCTAGAAGGTATTTCTTTTTTTTTAAAAAAATGTTTTATTTATTTTTGAGACAGAGACAAAGCATGAGAGGGGGAGGGGCAGAGAGAGAGGAAGACACAGAATCTGAAGCAGGCTCCAGGCTCTGAGCTAGCTGTCAGCACAGAGCCTGATGCGGGGCTCGAAATCAGCACAGATTGCAGCAGAATGGCATGAAAACTTGTCTCCCGACTTAATTCTTTTCTGACACACCAAATTATCCCAACCAACACTCAAGTTCCTCTTTGTGAATGAGCAGCGGTCATGTTAGTCAGAGAGACTCGGATTCACCCTGAGGATGATCTGTTCTACCCAGTGTTGGTTAGTCTGCTTCCTTTTGCAGGTCTTTTGTTATATAATAGCTTTCTTTTGGCCCTAATGAAAAGAGCTGTGACTGAAGGTACTCATCTTCTGTCTGTTGGTGCTGCCCAAACAAAATGAGAATACATAGCCTTTCTGTTACACACTGCTCCTACACTTAAAAAAAAAAAAAATAATTTGGGGCGCCTGGGTGGCTTAGTTGGTTAAGCGTCCGACTTTCGGTTAGGTCATGATCTCGCGGTTCGTGGGTTCGAGCCCCGCGTCGGGCTCTGTGCTGACTGCCAGCTCAGAGCCTGGAGCCTGTTTCAGTCTGTGACTCTCTCTCTCCCTGACCCTCCCCTGCTCACGCTGTCTATCTCTCTCCTAGAAATAAAAAAATCTAAAAAAAAAAAAATAATTTGAACTGCATCAGCATTGTCAGGTTTATTCATGTTTAAGAGAAAGCAAAGTTTGCTCAATTTCTCTAATTTTTTTAACATATTAGTTTTTTGAAGTTTAATTATTTTGAAAGAGACAGAGACAGTGTGAGTGGCAGAGGGGCAGAGAGAGAGGGAGAGATGGAGAATCCCAAGCAGGCTCCATGCTGCCAGCACAGCACCTGACGTGAGGCTTGAACTCACAAAACTGTGAGATCATGACCTGAGCTAAAACCAAGAGCCGCACACTTGACTGACTAAGCCACCTAAGTGCCCCAAATTTCTCTACATTTTACATTTGTCTAGGAAATACCTATTCATTTAGTAATCGTTTCTTTAATGTTTTATAAAGTAAATGTTTTTTGTAAAAAACTTGAAAGAAGGAAAACATCCATGTCACACAATTGTTAACCCTTTGATAAGTTTCATTTCATTATATAAACTATATAATAGTTTATAAACGATATAATAGTTTATATAATAGCTATAATGTGCATCTTGGTTTCTTCACAGTACAACATACTGTGTATTTTCTCACTTTATTAAAATTTTGTGACACAATCACTTAAAATTTTATAATATTTTATACTATGGGTGTTTTTTGTTTTATTTAGACATTTCCCTGTAATAAATATACAAGTTTATTAACTTTTATTTTTAGAAATTATTAAGAAATGAAATTTGGTACTTATATTGCTCTTTGTATTTTAGAATAATTTTTAAAGGGTGACTTTCTGGGTCAAAGCTCAGAAAATTTCAAAGTTTAACACAACCTATTCATTATTTTCCAGAAAGCCTATTAACACTATTGTCAGAGTATATTAGAGTGGCCATCAAACTACTCCTCCACCAGCTTTGTTATTTTAAAAAAAATATTGCTAACATTTTTTGTTGAAAATAGTAAATCCTTATAGTAATTTACATTTTTTGTTAGTAAGTTTATTTAAAATGCATAACACATATATAAGTATATAAATTTATATGTTCTATATGTGTATATGTGTATAATTTGTGTTTAATGTTAGTAAATTATTCATTGATGCTTTTGCTCAATATTTTTTTTTTTGGAATCCATTTCATTGAAAATGGCAAGATGTCATTCTTTTCTATGGCTGCATAATATTCCATTATATATATATTTTATAGCATCCTCTTTATTGATTCATCAATTGATGGACACTTGGGCTGCTTCCATATCTTGGCTATTGTAGATAATGCTGCTATAAACATAGGGGTGCACGTATCCCTTTGAATTATCATTTTTTCATCTTCAGGTAAATATCCAGTAGTGCAACTGCTGGATCTTAGGATACTTCTATTTTTAACTTTCTGGGGAAACTCCATACTGTTTTCCACAGTGGAACAGTTTGCATTCCCACCAACAGTGCACAGGGTTCCTTTTTCTCTGCATCCTCGCCAAAAACTGTTCTTTCCTGTGTTTTTAATTTTAGCCATTCTCACAGGTGTGAGGTGATACCTCATTGTAGTTTTGAGTTGTTTCCCTGGTAATAAGTGATGATGGGTGTCTTTTCATGTATCTGTTGGCCATGTGTATGTCTTCTTTGGAAAAATATCAGTTCATCTCTTCTGTCCATTTTTTGAATTGGATTACTTGGGCTTTTTGTTGTTGTTGTTGAGTTTTATAAGTTCTTTATATATTTTGCACACTAACTCTTTACTGGATATGTCATTTGCAAATATTTTCTCCCATTCCATAAGTTGCCTTTTAGTTTTGTTGATTGTTTCCTTCACTGTGTAGAAGCTTTTTTATTTTGATGTAGTCTCAATAGTTTATTTTTGCTTTTGTCTCCCTTGCCTCAGGAGATAAATCTAGAAAGAAGTTGCTATGGCCAGTGTCAAAGAAGTTACTGCCTCTGTTCTCTTCTAGGATTTTTATGGTTTTAGGTCTCACATTTAGGTCTTTAATCCATTTTGAATTTGTTTTTGTGTTTGGTGTAAGAAAGTGGTCCATTTTCATTCTTTTGCATGTTGCTGTCTAATTTTCCCAACACCATTTGTTGAAAAGACAGTCTTTTTTTTCCATTGGATTTTCTTTCCTGATTTGTCACAAATAAATTGGCCATGTAATTGTGGGTTTATTTCTGGATTTTCTATGCTATTCCATTGATCTATGTGTCTGTTTTTGTGCCAGTACCATACTGTGTTGATTACTACAGCTTTATAATATAACTTGAAGTCCAGAATTGTGATGCTTACAGATTTGCTTTTCTTTTTTAAGATTGCTTTGGCAATTTGGGGTCATCTGTATTGCTATACAAATTTTAGGATTGTTCCAGCTCTGTGAAAACTGCTGTTGGTATTTTGATAGGGATTTTTAACCACTGAGCAGTAATTTGGGGAGTTAGGGTTGAGGGGCATGAAATGATGATCATGATTAATGAGAAATCTGAAGACTGAATATTTTTAGTTAAACATTCACTTAGCGAGTAGGGAGCCCATCATTAAGTCTGCGAAAGTAAATTGTAATGCATTAAATGAAACAATAGCTTTTGGGATACAGTGGTTTTTAATATCTAATTTTCATTTTTTTTTGGATTGAGGAAATTTCTGATGTTGCGGTCAGTTTCCTTATGACTTCAAATAAGTAAATGAACTTTCTTTTGTAATGATGCTGAAGTGAAGAGACCATATATTTTTCTAGCTGTTGACATTTGGTTATTACCACTGTTCATATATTGCACTTTAGAAACCACCTTTCTTCTTTTCTCTTTTTGAGACTGAAGAGAAATTGCATTTGCCCACATTCTCACATTGTGACCAGAAAAAGGAGAAACAAATATAAAATGTTTATCTGAGCTCAAGTTTGGAGAGAGTAATTTCTTAGACACAAACAGAGAAAGATTTTCTTCACTGGCTAATATTACACAGGGCAGGATAATTCTGTAAATGTTTCGGCAAAATATTAATAATGTATTTTTATTTACTTTTCTAGCACAAAATCCTGTAGATTATTTAAGCAAACAAAACAGTTCTCTTCAATGGAGCATAGTTTTACTTCTTCTGTTCTTTTGTCTGTCTCTTTCTCTCTCCAAGGATTCTCTCGTTCTTCAAAATTCAGCCAGCAGAGCAGGTTTCTGGTGATAAGAGCTGAGTCCAAGCAGAACAATAATGTATCCTTAATATTCTGAAAAGTTGGCCATTTGCCATATGTTGTCAGTTCCACGGAAACAAATAAAATGAGGTAGTAATTGTTATTATATATTCTTGAGTTTTAATCTAAGATTAGGATCATATTAAGGTAAAATGTACATTAATATTAAATAATTCCATAAGGTGGACATCAATCAAAATAGAGATTATACCTTTTTATTCTATACATTTCTATATTTAAATACAAATTTGTTAAACAAATTCAAACAATACTTACATATAAAGTAAAAATATTATATTAAGTTTCCACCTTACCTCCGTTCACTTCCTTCCCTAGATGTAACCATTGTTAAAATTTAGCACGTATCTTAGGACTTTTTCATGGTATGTAGATATAGGTAAAGAGGAGAATATAAATACACCTATATAGTTCTAGGATTTTAAAAGAATATTAGATCACTCCATATCTATTTTTCTGTAAAAAACTGGTTCTTAAAATATGTCTTGATGGTATTTGCTAATATAGACATTTTAAATGCTAGGTTTTCTTTTTAAGGATTACTGCTTTTATTTAAGCCATCCCCTACCAGAGTGGACATCTGCATACCCAGTCTCTGTGAGGAATTGGGATGAAGAGAAGCATGGGTTCATACAGAAGCAGCAGCCACCTCAGCACTACAGAGCCCTGAAAAGGCTTTGAAGCCTAGTCTCTGTGGATGTGCTCTTGTTTCATATTTTAGCAATCCTTATTCCTTTCTTTGAACATCCTCTGAAATCATAATTTGTCTTCTGTCCTGTTTTCTTTCAGATACATTCTGTAACATATTTGGTCAGCTGTCCCACGCTGCAGTGATTTTTATGATGTCCCTCCTTCTGTCAGAGGACTTTCACAAATCCCAAGTCATCTGTTAGTCTTTACCTTCTGGGGCTGTTTTTCCATTTCCAGAAGGCAACCCGAGTCATGATAAACCTTGCCCTTTTCACACCCAGCCTGTTGCATTTCCTCCTTTCTCTTTGATGGAGGTCCAGTGTTATCACTTGCGTACTTTTCATATCCAGTAGTATTGATACTGTTTGCCAGAACACAAAGTAAATGGCAGAAAAAGAGACCACAGCTGAGAAAACAACACTTGTTGTGGAATATACTCGACACTGGGTAAAATGATAGAGCACTCTTGGCTGCAACATATATAATTTTGGCTGGGATTCTCGGCAGAATATGGCTCACCACTTCTCACTGACTGAGAAGTCAAGGCATGGAAAAACACAAATTCACATTCAGTGACACATCCGTATTATTTACTGTAAAGGGTTATGATATACAAACATATCATATACACATATTTATATATTACGTATCAGTAAAATACTTCAGAGATAAAATGAGTACACATTAGTGTTGCATGGGCATGGCCAGTGTATTCCATGTGCATATGTATCTTTGTGTGTACATGTGGATATGTTTGTAGCACACATTTCTGAGTGAAAATTCTGGGTAAGAGGTAATGAGGGACTTGACAGATTAGTTTCTATTTGTGCCAATACCAATCTTTTTATTGCTCAGTTCACTACTTCTGGGGATATTAATGTTATAATCTAGCTTGTTATAAACCTACTCTCTCAGAGAGACTACCCAGAAAATATAGACAAAATTAAAGGAAACTATCTGTCAGAATGTATCAGAGGGCTACCAGTTAGCAAGGACTCAAGGGGGCAAGAGCAGACATTTGGTACCACTTTTCCTTTCAAAGCATTTGCCCATTCTCATGGGGTTTGTGAGGTTCCTAGAAACTGAGAAAACCTTCTTGTCAGTCTTGGGGTCTCTCGGGTCAGAAACTAGAGTCCGGAGACTACCAAGAAGGAAGAGCCTAGTAGGCACCCAGGTCTTCCGCTTGGTATTGGTGAGGGACCATACCCTCGGAGTTAGAATGACCTTTTATTGTGTCGGGCACAGGCTTCACAGACCCTGAAGCTTTACTCTGAAGCATCTCAGTATCAGATGGATTATGCCTTCTAACTGCCTGCAAGGCATCCATCGATGGAGCCCGTCGGCCTCAATAGTCTTTCATATGAAGCTTCAGACTCTCAGTGACAAATGACTAAGCATAGGAAGGAATGGGATTGCATGATCAAAATCTGTGGAAAACGGACATAGATCCACAGGATATCCAGATATTAAAGTTAATGAACAAGGATGTGAAGAAAACTGTACATTCCAGTTATTGCTGTTACCTCGTTCACTAGGGAGTAGGTGCAAACTTACACAGCCAGAGTCACAAGTTCTGTCACCAGCTGGTGGTCTCTTGAAAGCCACTTGAGCTTACTCTTTTTGCTTTAGCTGCTATTTTCTCTATGAAAAGTTCTAGTTAAAATGAACTTCTTCCATTCTTTTGCATGCATGCTTATGACTTGCATCTGAAAACACCTTTCTAAAAACTGACAATTCATCCCCAGTTCTTTTTTTCCCAGCATTCTCAGATGACTTCCTTCCAAATCTCTAATTCCTTTTCTCCCATTAAAATTGTAGAGCCAGCAGAGATCTTAAGGGAGATGGATGCTGCCACCATTTTAATTGGAGACAGCCGTGGGGATTTCTGGGCATCATATATAAAACTATAGAAAAGTAGAGACTAGGTATCTTGGATACTTGGCAAGTTTATTTCTTGGTAATAGGTTTGTCATATTTGGACAATGATCCTCAGTCCCTAACACAGCTGGGAATTAAAGCAGGTGATATTTTTCCTGTAGACCATGGTGTTGGACACCTTCACTGCTCTCCTGAACCTACTTTCAGTTGAGGATTTAAGTAAGAGTCCTGTTGGTGAATGGTTGAACTTGTCTCCTCAAATGGGGAGCATCATGCTGTTTTCACTTATGTAAGAGTTACAAACAATTAAGACTTATTTTAAAACGTCCATGACCTTCACAGAATTCCTTATTTAGAAGTCTATTGGTAGTAGGAAATGGGGATATAAAGCCACTTTTGTAAGAGAAACCGTGTACTTGATATATATTTTTACTGTGTAATGGGCTTTCCCTCTTTGGTGTCAGTAATGCCCCACCCCCATTCCTGTTCCCTCATTATTTTAATGAAGTGTTCAATAAAACTGCCCTGTCCTTACAGCCAAAGGGATGGACTTATGATCCAGGGCTGGTCAAAGCTGGGTCAGTTAGAGTTCCCTTTTACATATACATCATTCCCTCTCCTACACACATACCACTGAAGTAGGAAGAGGTAACAGAAATTTTCTTTTTTTGATTATGGGGTCTGTAACTGGGATTGTTTTAGACCAATTTTGCCTCCTGTTCATCTTATGGATAGAGACAGGATAGAGACAAGGGAGGCCATTTGGTCATTTGACTTGTGACTCTCGGTTTGGCTGAGACCAGTTCTAGATCAGACTCCTCAGTCATGTGAACCAGCAGATTACTCTTCTTCATTAGGCAGGTTTGAATTGCATTTATGAAACTTGAACTTGAGAATAGCCCAAATAGGAGAATGGATGGAAATTACCCAAAATGAAGAACTATTTAAAATGGAGAACCTGGTCTGATTTATGCGACAATGAAAAAGTTTATCAAATCTGAAGCAGCTCTAAGACAGCTGAAGTAGAGTTAGATTCTAGGGTCTTTACCATGATCCTCCTGACTTCATATATATGATGCTTAGAAAGTATCACACATATTCTTTACAAGTATAACCTTAAAAGTCACTTTTTTGTCCCTTTTAAAGAAGAAGAATCCATAGGAGACTCTTAATTATAGAGAATAAACTGAGGGTTGCTGGAGGGAAAATGGGGGGGCAGGGTAGATCAGTTGGGTGATGGGCATTAAGGAGGGCACTTGTGATGAGCCTTGGGTGTTACATGTAAATAATGACTAAATAAATTCTAGTCTTGAAACCTATATTATACTGTATATTAACTACCTTGAATTTAAATAAAATCTTGGAAAGAAAAAAATTCAGAATAAAAACAGAGCTCAAGAAATAGGTCATTCTTTCAGCATGACTTAAAGTTCTATATCAAATAGTGAATTATTTTGTGTTAAAATAGTTTATTATTAAAATTTATTATAGGTATTATTCAAATATAGTTTTGAAGCAGTATGATATTTATTTGTGCCCTTTTGTACATATGTTCTTATAAACTGTTTAAAAGAATGAAGCTGCATTTCTTTAGAAGTATTGAATAGTTGAAGAGTTCATATCATACTGAACATTTTTTCATTATTTTGAAATAGAGGAATTTTACTGCTACATATTTCAATAATGTTTCTCTGTTTTTAGCTTTTGAGGTTAGACGTTTTTAACACCAGAGATCTTATGCATCTGGCATTTGAAAAATGCAGTCTTAACTGAGTTAATCTATAACTGTGAAACAGTTATTCATTTATTTGTCAAGACCAAGATGTGATGTATTAATTTATTTAGAACAGAGGAGGACTATCCCTGTATGCAGTAAAACATATTTGGAGAATTACTAGAAATTAATGAAACTTGATGAAAAATTTTCCAAAATTAATTAAGTATAATCTATTATACTGAATAGTTTGAATCTCAGATTCAGTGGTACAGATACCATTGTAATTATCCATTACTGCATAATAAGTTGATGCTCTCTATTGCTTTCTAGATATATCAGTTCATTTGCCTCAATTACACTTTTTTAATGTTTACTTATTTTTGAGAGGGAGAGAGCACATGCATGGGAAGGGCAAGGAGAGAGGGGGGGCAAAGGATCTGAAGCTGGCTCTGCGCTGACAGCAGAAAGCTCAGTATGGGGCTCGAACTCACAAACCATGAGATCATGACCTGAGTTGAATGGAGCCACCCAGGTGCCCCAATTTGCCTCAATTCTTTTTTTTTTTTTAATTTTTTTTTATTTGTTTCTAGGAGAGAGAGAGAGAGGGAATGACAGACTCTGAAACAGGCTCCAGGCTCTGAGCTGGCAGTCAGCACAGAGCCCAACGCGGGGCTCGAACCCACAAACCGCGAGATCATGACCTAAGCGAAAGTTGGACACTTAACTGACTAAGCCACCCAGGCGCCCCGATTGCCCCAATTCTAAAGGCTTACAGACTGGTGTATTTTTGAGGTGTTCACTTTCATAATTTTCTATCTCCTTCTTCGCTGTCAGAATCCCAGCTGTCCCTTCTACTTCTGTTTATATGCTGGCCTTCAGCAATCTCTCAGTTCCTTTTTGTTCTCTTGACTGATTTCTTGATTTTGGAATGTGAGGCTGGTGGACAATAATTCCTGAGCAAATAAAAGGGCCATTCACTTTCCTTTTAATGATGATAAGCCTGCTACCTGTTTTCAGGTAACTAAAACTGGCATTCGAGGCCTCTGATAATGTTGAAAAACATATTCAGATTAGTGCGAAAGAGAATATTTCAACACATTGTGGAAATAGAAGACATTCTCACTAATCTTTCTCCAAAGAAAGAGACTTTTTTAGAGTTCCTTTATTCCTTTTTCATTGTGATTTGAAAGGTCCTAAAACTAAGGGCTTGTTTATTGTATTTGTAAAAGGTTAAAAGCACGTGAACAGTTCCCCCAAATGGAGTCATCAATAATTCAAGAACAAAGTACAGAAGTTTATAGAATGTATAAAATTGCCAAGCCAAAGGATAACTCAATCTAAAAACTCACCAGGGAAAAACTGAGATGACAGATTTGGTTTATCACCACCTTGCAAATGTGCAGTGTTAGTGAACACTTGACTTCATTTTTCTGAAATATAAATAGTGTTTCAGTTAGCTGAAGATGTTGACATATGGAAGGTGTTTGGGAATTTATGCCAGTTGAATAATTATTTAATAAATTATTGAGCAAGTTATTATTGGACACTGACTGTATCCATAGCACATCCCAGGTGGTGTGGGGGAAGTAGTAGTCAGGCTGCATCACGTTGTTGCTATGCCCATGGGACATCCTGCCATTAAATTACAACTGTTTCCTGTCAGAGAAAAAGGTACCACACTTTAAAATGATGGTCATGTATTTTTTTTCAACTTCCAAATGGAGCACTAGAGATAGTAGGAAGAAGCAGGACAGTGGTACAGCAATGTAGATAAAGACAAAGAATTTCTCTAGTATGCATCTGATGAAAGGAAGTCTTAATCGAAAAAGAGTTTGAGTTCTAGGTGATCAGAGAGAGCCAAGAGGATTTTTAGATTTACCTTTGGTTTAAAATAGCAAAATGTCTTATTCTTCATACATTAGAGAGAGCAGGATAATGAGCAGAAATAAAAGAAATTATTCACTTTCTGCTCTTTTTTGTTATTGGTTGTATTTGATTAGGCTCTCATATGAAGGTGTATATTTGTAGTCAGAAGGGGATTTCTCTGTAAGAACAGCTTGTTCTGACCAGCACATGTTCAAAGGGTCAGGTGTCCTCAGAGATTCTTCTGGGAAAGAAAAGATATGAATAAAAGGAAGATTGAATATAAGAAAGTAATATTTGATGTTATTTTCAGCAATGCCAGGTAGATTAAATATCCTAAAATAGCCTTAATGCAAAATACATGAAAATGTTGGAAGATATGTAATCTACATTTTTCAAATGCAAAACTGAGCCCAGAAGAAATACATGAGATTTACGGGGGCCTATTTGATTCTTGAAAATGAAAAGAGGAAAAAAAAAAATCTCTGGATAGAGGCTGTTCTACTGAGTTTGTGGAGAGTATTGTAGATCTTAACAATCAGGAGACCTGAATCATAATGGTTAACAGAAGGTGGATAGATAAGATTTGTGGCTCTTATAAAAAGGAGTGTTCACGTGAAAACCTCCAAAGTTTTAGGGCTTATAAGGAAGGGACAACATACATTCATAAAACATTTACTCCTGGCTCAGTAAGATGGCAGGCAAGCTTGCCTGTCTTGGCTTTTCCTTTGGATGGATTTTAAGGAAATCTACTGTGATAATTTGTCACTTTAGTCTGTCTTCACATGGATTTGGACTTGGATTTGTGTATTCATATGATCTTGGCAAAAAATAAATACTAATATTTAAAACTGGGTCTTGATTGACAGTACTCTCAGGACACCTAGCAGAAGCAAATATAAAATCTCTCTAGAGGATTAATTCTAATTCAGGTCCCTCAAGTTGCCCACTGATGAAATTTCATCAAACATGAGTGTACGATCTAAAATTAAATATATAAAAGGAAACTCATTAATTAGCCATAGGCATTGGAGACAAGTAGCATATATAGAACTTAAAGTAATAGGCATTTTTGGATATCACTTATGAAATAGGTAAGTTTAAAATCATGAAAATGACCATAGATATGATAAACATGAAACAGAAAATACCAGCAGAAGACCTCCAGATTTGCAGAAGAATAGTAGTCATTGTAGACATTTGACACAATTACCAAGCATGATTTAATAGTCATGCATAAAACACTGTATCCAACAATTGGAACATTGGAACATGAAACATTGGCAAAAACTGACCACACTGCATTTTAGAGAACAAGTTTCAATGAATTCCACATAGTTTATATGAGACAAGCAACGTTCATTAACTACAATACAATTAAGTTAGAAATCAGTTTGATAAAGACTGAGGGCTAATGGAAACTGAGTTCCTAAATGGGGAGAGGCAGGAAGACATGGCTAGTGGCATGAGGCAGGTTTGCTTTCCTACACAGACTTGTTTTACATCTTTATTGTTCAGTTTATGCATTTTCACATAAGGGCTCTTGGAAACGTTATGTCCCTTTTTGAACGAATTCTTTTTTGATATATTAGATTTCAGTCCAGAATGATATTAAATATGCCAAAGAAGGGATGTTTCCACATTACAGTTTCCAAAACAAAATCACCAGTTTATTCCATACAACGGTCACTTGTTAGAGAATATTATAGGAGAGAAATTTGAGTTGTGCACTATGTTTGGGTGACCCCAAACATTTCGAGTTATGTTCATTTACCAACAGAGTGTAGATAATCAATTATCCCAGTAGAGAAGGGGATAATAAAACAAAGAAACAGAGTGGGATTTCCCTTGTTGTAGTTTACCTTACACTCTCTACTTTCCATACTATTTTATTAATTAATACAATATTGGATGATTCTGTCAAGTCTTTTAGAAATATAATCACATCTGTGGCAAATGTATTTTTGTCTTTTTCTTTCCTGCAGGTACTTCATTTTTCATGTCTGGTACTGATCATTGCTTCAAAACAATAGTAATGGTGATGCTAAGTATTATTACTTGACTTAAGGATTTAATGACCATGTTTGTAGTGAAACAATTTTAGGAATAGATATTTGAAAATGTTCTCAACTTAGTCGTCAGTTGTCTTTTTGTATACATGTGTGTTTTTTAAAATTATGATCTATTTCTAACATGCAGAACAGTAAATTGAGTAACATACATTCTCACTCTCCAGTGGGAATCTTAACGTTTTGCCATATTTGTCTCATGGCATTTTTAAGCAAAGCATTGCAGCCGCACTTGCAGCCCTGTCTACCCTGCTCTATAATACTAGGTACTACTGTACTCAAAGTTGTCTTTTCTAAGTCATCTTAGACTCTTACAACATAGGCATGTAGCCATACATTATTAATAGCATTGTTTTGCATATTTTCAAAGTTGATTCTGTCTGTCAGTTTGCAACTTGTTTTTTCATCCATATTGTGGCAGATAGATAGACTCATATTTAGGCAGATGGATAGATATGCTATTTAATTCTGCTTATTCATTTTAACTGGTATCTATGCTTCTTACATATTTTTATACTTCTAAAATACTCCTTTATCTCCTTCTTGATGGACCTCTCACTTGTTTCCTCTCTTTTTGCTGTTATAATCCATGCTGATATGAATATATATGGTATGTATACGGGAGAGAGTCTCTGGAGTGTATGTCTAGAATACTGGGGCAAAGTGTGAGCATCTTCACCTGCACTTGATATAGTTAAATTCTCTTCAAAGTGGCTCTGCAGTTTACATCTCCCCAGCAGACTATGGGAGTTTCCTTCTTCCTTGTCCTTGAAAACTCTAGGTATTGTCCCACTTAACACATTTTTGTCTGTTTAATGGGTGAAGAATGGTGCCTTAATTTACATGGATCAGATTATTAGTGAACCGGGCATCTTTTGTTGTATTAATTGGCCATCCAGGTCTCTTATTTTGTGAGTTTGTATCCTCTCCCCATATGTTGGTCTTCTTACCAACGTGCCGGCATTATTTATCCATTTTAGGTATGACTCCTTCTCAGATATAAACATTAACTTTGTATTTTCCCAATCTGTGGCTTGTCTTTTCCTTTGTTTATAGCATTGAACAAAAGTTTTAAAGTTTAATGGAGTCAAATTTAACTATCCTATTCTCTCTGTGTTTTATATTTTTAGTATCTGGCTTAGGAAATCCTTCCTTATTATTTTCTTTATAATGGTGTTCTTCTATATATTCTTCTAAAAGTGCTTTAAGCATTGAGGTTTTATTTTTAATAGCCTGAAATTAACTTCTGTGTAGAGTATGATTTAGGAATCCATACTTTTCCATACAGATAACTAATTACTCTAGTAATTATTATTTATTGATGAATCCACATTTCTCTCAATATGTATAGTCATTTATGATATGTTTCAAGTCTCCATATTTCAGTGGGTTGTGTTTAAGCTCTCTAATTTATTACATCAGTCTTTTATTTGTCCCTGTGCCGGTAGGACTCTACTGTCTTTATTATTATAGTGTTATCGTAATTTCTGATATGTTGAGTATAAAGTCTTCTCACTGGGTTCTTCTTAAAAGTTTTTTAAGCTATTCTTTAGCCAGTGCTCTTCCACATAAACCTAGGGTGAATTATGTCAGTCCTGTAGAAAGACAGTGTTGGAATCATTAGCTGTCTTTTGATTTCTACTTCATCTTTAGTCAGCATTGGCAATTTATTTTTAGTACGTCCTTCTTTGTATAGTGACAATTTTAAAACATTTTATTTCTGTAATGTTTTCTCTTCCATTATAAGATCATAGGTTTTGTTTTGGTTCTTGATTGATTTGCTTATAGTTAGCACTTTATTAACTCTTCAAAGGACTAGCACCTAGATTTTAATTCTACTATGTGTACTTCTGTTGTAATTTTTAGAAATTCTTTCCCCTGGCTTCTGCTAAGATTGAATCTTTGTATCTTCATAAAATTTGAGGTTGAAATCTGGGTTCACTGTATTCTTCTCTCTCACCCCTCAACAATAAATACATGTAATTCATGTATACATATACATACACATACACATACATATATTTTGATTTTTGATTTTTTGAGAGGGGGAGAGAGCACCAGTGGCGAAGGGGCAGGGGGAGAGGGAGGGAGAGAATCTTAAGTAGACCTGACATGGGACTCAGTCTCATGACAGTAAGGTCATGATCTGAGCAAAAATCAAGAGTCAGATGCTTGAACAACTGAGCCACCCAGGCACCCTGGCTCAAGCTATTTTAATAAAAATAATCATTAAATATTAATATTGATATTCACTTATTTTGATTTTGGTTAGTAGTGCACATGGAAGGGAAGTAGCTGCATGAGTTGTGGATACTCAAGGAACTGGAATTTGAGTTACTAATATTATAAAGTAGTAAGACTGACTCCTGTGTATAGTTTGAAAAATTCTATAAAGATAATAGCAGGGGATGAATTTCAGTTGTATTTGAACAGTGGTAGCATTACTGGTATAACTTTCCAGGATGAGTAATTACGATTTACAGATTATTAGTTCTGTGAAAAAATAGCAAGTTAAACCAAGAAAATGATTGCTGGGTATAGTTCCAGCACTTTCATTGTATAGAATAGCTCTCTGTTTACTAATTAGCTGTGTATCTATTCTTTCCAATTACATAGTAAACGAAGTTGAAATTTCTATTTATGTACTTCATGTATTTTCTCAGTGTCAGACAGAGAGTACATATTGAAACCTAACTTTTTATTAGAGGATACAGTACTTTTATTAGATGCTAGACAGCAGGAGAGAGGGGGTACGCATGTCCATCTAGGTAACTGCTTAATATCTTCACTATAAGATTAAGTGGGTCTGGTGTTATGAGAATTTATCCATATTTCAAAATGAAAGAGAGTCCTAAATTCCTGAAATGAAAAATCATTGACATGCTCACTGATGTTCACATTAAAATGAATATTTTTTCTTTAAAGGATTTATAAATATATATANAGAAGGCCTGGGGGAGGGGCAGAAGAGGGAGAGAGGGAATCCCAAGCAGGCTATATGCTGTGAGCACAGAGTCTGATGTGAGGCTTGAACTCAAGACCTGTGAGATCATGATCTGAGCCAAATACAAGAGACCCTTAACCAACTAAGCCACCCATGCTCCCCAAAATGGATATTTTTCTTAATAACTTGAAAATTATTTTAATGAGTATCAAGGTACCATTTAGAAACCATAAAAGACTCTAAAGCAATCATATATTTATTTAACATTTGTTGGGAACTTACATGGACCAGATGCTAATGGAGAGATGCAATGATGAAAAAGACATGATCTGTACCTTCAAAGTGTTCATTTAAGAGTGGCAGAAACAAGCACATAAACAAATCTTTATCAAAATATGGGATAAATTCAATAATGCACAACCCATGTACATTGGAAACATGAACAGAATATCTAGAATAATTATAATAATGCCAGAGTAGGGGTGCCTGAGTGGCTCAGTTGGTTAAGCATCTGACTCTTGGTTTTGGCTCAGGTCATGATTTCCTAGTTTGTGAGATTGAGCCCTGCATCTGGCTCTGTGCTGACAGTGTGGAGCCTGCTTGGGATTCTCTATCTCTCTCTGCTCTTACCCCACTATGTGCTCTTTCTCTCTTAAAATAAATAAATAAATATTAAAAAGATGCCAGAATAACTATAACTGTTACTTATGAATTATAATTGTATTGCATCATAAATAAAGTTCATATATGAATGCTTTTTCCTAGGAAGGCCAATCCAATGAAAATTTTAGACTTCATTTTTCTTTCAGTAATGTACTGTCCACATGCATTATAACTAGGTTCATAAAATTATTACTAAGTTTGCTGTAGACTGTATAATGGATTATTATGTAAAATATTTAGAAATAGAAAGATGTTTTTATAATATATTTTGACAATTTGGATGTGTTAGAAATTCTAGAGTTAGCTAAATAACTGCTTGCTGAGAAAGACCCTTTCATGTAGTTTAAGATTCTGCATTTTTCTATGGTCGTTTATTTCGAATTTTACCATTTATTCATTACCTGTGTTGCCTTGGATACCATATCAGTCATAAAGTCTCTATAATAAGCTGAAAACAGTGTTTCACTTTAGGATTGTCATTTTGCAGAAGGGTTCCTCCCCCCCCCCCATTCATTCTTTAGTTTGAAATAAAACACAATGAGTTATAGACTATTTTCAAAGGAACCCTAGGATTTCCTGGCTTTTAGTGACTATAATAGTTGCTTAGAATCTGTAATCAGTAGGATTAAATCACACTTTTGGTCTTTGTAGTGTTAGACCATAAAAGCTTTCTACTTTGTTGAAACATTTATGACCTGCTTTCATTTTCCAATACATTTTTTCCCACTATGTACAATTGGAGATGGTTTAGTATAACTTTAAGTTTCCAGATTGAATTCTGTTAATATTTTTCTGAAAATTTTAAGAAATTATAGTACCTAATTATGAGGCCCTTTGTGACTTCCTTATATGAAATTTAACTAGCTGTCATAAAACTAACAAACTTCTGATTTTATATGTAAAAAAGTGACATATAATATGTCATACTTTCAGTGTTCATCTTTCATCAGAAAACATCTAATATTCTACTGTAAAACACTGTCACAATTTGGCAGGTAACTGTGTGTGTGTGTGTGTGTGTGAGTGTGTGTGTGTATACACACGTGTGTGTGTGAGAGTGAGTGTGTGTATACACACAGATATGTGTGTGTGTGTGTGTGTGTGTGTGTACACCCATGTAATACAGTATTAAAGAAAGTAGGAACCATCTTAGAGAACAATCATATATGACTTCTTTTTCCCATCCTAAAAGATTTTGAATGTTTGCTTCTTAAACATTTAGTGAAGAAAAGAGACATATAAATATTCCTTCAATTAGCCCTATCAGTAGCAGTAATGAGAAGTAATTATGGACTCATGAAATATTGATGTTTAAAATTTTTTTAAATCTCTTTTATTAATATTTAGTTTTGAGAGAGAGAGAGAGAGAGAGAGAGAGAGAGACAGGGGAGGGGAAGAGAGAGACACAGAATCTGAAGCAGGCTCCAGGCTCTGAGCTGTCAGCACAGCGCCCGACATGGGGCTCGAACTCCCTGAACTGGGAGATCATGACATGACCTGAAGTCAGACGTTCAACTGACTGAGCCACCCAGGTGCCCCTAAAAACATTCTTTAAGGAACAAAGTCCTTGGGACATTTGACAAGTATCAATAACAGCATGACCTCTGATATTTTCTACTGAGTCTTTCAAATCCTATATCTTTTTTTATTTTTGAGCATAGGGAGGAGCAGAGAGAGAAGGAGAGAGTGATCCCAAGCAGGCTCCATGCTGTCAGTGCAGAACCCAATGAGGGGCTTGATCTTACAACACTGAGATCATGACCTGAGCTGAAATGAAGAGTCGGATGCTTAACTGACTAAGCCAGCCAGGTGCCTCTTACATCCTAGTTCTTTGTGACATTACTACTGGTGTGATTTCAGGACCAGCGGCAACAGCCTAACCTGGGAGCTTATAAGGAATGTAGAATCTCAGGCCACACCCGAGACCTACTGGATTAGTCTGTACTTTAACAAGGTTTCTGGGTGTTCTGCAAGCACATTAAAGTTTGAAAAGGATTGTTTAGTTGGTAGTCTTAAGTACGGCGCTTTGACAAAGAAAACGTGGGGGATTACCCCTACGTCTCTGAGTCACAGAGGTCCTCTTTCTTAAAGGGAAATTTCTTTCAGAATTTTCATTCTTTACCTGTTGTACAGTTTTCTCTTCCAAGAGATAAAGGAGGAAGAGAGAGACAGTCTGTGAACTCACTGCGTACTAGTAGTTGTTCTTTAAGTTTTGATCTGCCTTCCAAATTATACTGGTATTGTTTGCTTTTCTAAGCCTCCATGTACTATACTGTCTAGAGCTTTTAGTTGAATAATTGGAAGAGATTAGGTTTAATGGGCTTACTCCATCTTGACAGAAACCAAAAGTCCATGGGAAATGTTAAAATCTGACTAATTCGTTTAAGAGGTATATGTATATGTATATTTCTGTAACTTTGTGGACAGTTATTCTAGTTTTTTCAGACTTCAGAAATTTTTGTCAAGATGTCAGCTGTAAGACTTTTCATTGTTCTTTTGAATGAAATGTGTCTTTTTTTTTCCACTGGCTGCTATTTAGATTTTTGTCTTTGAATTTTTTCCCAGCAGTTCAACTATGATGTAGTTTATGTATTTTTCTTTGCTACTACTCTGGATTTCATAGTATTTCTCACATCTGTGTGCCTTTGTCTTCCTTTTTGGAAAATCCTCAGAAATGGACTCTTCAAATATGGCTTCTGGTCTATACTGTCTTTCCCCTCTTCTTTCTGGATATCAGCTTCACATATGTTGGACCTAGTTACCTTATCCCATATGTCTTTTAAACTCTTTCTTTCTATTTTTGAATGTGTACTTTCTTTGAATTTCAGAAGGGTTTTTGTTAACAACTTATCTTCCAGCTCACCACCAATCATCTCTTCAGCTTTGTTTAATCAGCTGGCAAATTCACCTATTGAGTTCTTAGTTTCAGCTGGTTATTTTTATGTTCAAGAATTTTCACTTGATTGTTTTAATAATTACAGTTCTTTGGTAAAATTTTCTATGTTCTCATTTACTTTCTTGCATTTAAAAGTTTAATATCTAATAACTCCAGTAACTGAAAAACTTCTTAGATCCTGTCTATAAACCCTTTTTCCTTTTCAGCCAGTAGTAACTTGGTATTCTGGTAATTTTTTTTTTTATTAAATTACCCGTCAAATGTATAAAAATTGTAAAGGCTTTGGATGGTGCTTTCTCTTTCTATAGGTTATTTCCTTTAGATTTTGGTAGAGGAGAGGATCACCATACTCACTTGGATTGAATTAATTCCACTTGACTTTCAGTATTTATGAGGCTTGGTATATTTATGACTTATAAATACTCTATTATACTGTTCTTTATGAGTTCCAAATTAAAGCTTGAGTATTTACTGAGGCTATTCTACCTTATTAGGCTCTATCAATATTGTTTTTCTCCTAGTCTATGACGCTCATTGCTGATAGCTCAGTTTCTGCTTTTGAAATAAGAAGAAAAATACTGTGGGTTGTTGTTATGTCAATGAGTTTCCCTTTTCTCTTTACCAGGAAGCTATCCTGCCTGATTTTATCCCTGTGTGTGTGTGTGTGTGTGTGTGTGTGTGTGTGTGTAAGGATTGTTCTATCACAAATTGGTCTGTCTCTGCCAGAAAAAGAAATTCTATAAAGGATTTTATTTTGATGCTTTCATATTATGTCTTGCTCTATAGTAAACACGTTAGTGTGGACATGTGCATTTGGATAGATGTATAATTGTCTATGGATATGTGCATGTTTGTGTTATTGATATATTTTATGTTCTAATGCCAAAATGAATTATATTCTCTTCAACTTTTTGTATATACTTTACTCTCTGTGATTTTAATAAACCACTCCTCAGAGAAACGCTTGTCCCTTTGGAGCTCTTCCTTAGCCTCAGAATTGCATTCTTCCACATGAGCGTGGCAGTAGGCATAAAGGCACAAAGGTTTCAGGACCCATGGGAACAATGTTAGGAGGTTGTCCGCATGAGATTACTCATCAGAATTACTTTGATTTCCCCTAATTACTATACATAATATTTCTTTTCTTTAATGATCTTAGTACTTTGAAAAAGTTTTAAATGTTTTATTTATTTCTGAGAGAGAGAGAGAGAGAGAGCGAGCGAGCATGAGCAGGGGAGGGTCAGAGAGAGAGGGAGACACAGAATCTGAAGCAGGCTCCAGGCTCTGAGCTGGCAGTCAGCACAGAGCCCGACGCGGGGATTGAACCCATGAGCCGAAGTTGGACGCCCAACCGACTGAGCCACCCAGGCACCCCAGTACTTTTATAGATCCTGATTCTTTCTTAGACATCTCCACTGTCATTTTTGTGATTGGTCTGTAATCAATATCAGCTTGTTTCTATACCATTTCATATTTTTTCCTCAGCCAAAAAGGAATGTTGACTGAAAAAGGAATGTTGGGCCACTCATCATGGCCCTCTCAGTCCTACATTCTACTGGCAGATGTAGTGAACATTCTGATACTCGGTTATATTTGTCATGACCTTCTTTCTGTCTTTTCTATGATGACAAGTCACAGAATTCATGGGAGACCAAAGCAAGACACAGATTGTGCCCAAGAAAATACCACACATATGGCCATCATTGCAGCTAGTCAGATATTTTTAGATTAAGAGTTTAGTTAAATTATAAATGGGCAGTAGAGTCTCACCTATGTTTTATATTTCCCAAATTTATTGAAGTGTGATTGGTAAATAAAAATTATATATATTTAGATTACATGATGTGATTTCTTAAGGTATCCAGTGTGATAATTTAATACATATATACATTGTAAAGTGGTTACCACAATCAAGTTAATTAATTAACACAATGGTCACTTCACATAATTACCCTTTTTTGTGGTGAGATCACTTAATATCTACTGTCTTAATACCTATTACAGTTCCAAAGGCATTTTTCACAGAAATAGAAGAAAGAATCCTAAAAGTCCTGTGGAACCCAAAGAGATCTCAGATAGCCAAAAAGTCTCACCTGTGTTTTAGAATGAAGCAATGGTGATAATGTATAATTAGATATGTTTTAATTTCAGCAAATTCTCCTAAGTTTCTGTTGATACTGGATAAAATTAAGTTGAAGAAGTGAACATAATGTTGTTAATAGTTTTTGAATATTATGCATCATATACCGAAGAAATGCATTCAGTATTTTGAATGTATGCAAAATATGTAAATGAGTAACCACTAAACTTATTTGAATATATTTGTGAGAGTCATGATTTTTTTTATGAGTAGCCTTTATGGTTATTTTCTCCAATGGTTATTTTTGATTCTGTCTCCTACTCACAGCTGTGCCATTATCAATTGGAATCCGTACATAAACTTAGTGTATATCCATGCTTCTGATGACTGAATAAATCTGTCTTCCAAGCTTATGTTGTTAGGCAAATGTCATTGTCTTACTGTTAAGAATGACACATAATGAATCTATGGGCTTTATTCTTTTTGAAGGTCATTGTTTGGAGAAAATATGTTTAGTGACATTTATCGAGGCAACAAAAACTTCAAAGTGATGCACAGTCTTTGATTCAGCTAGACTGGTTTGGAGGTTAAAGAATCACTGGACAGAGGAAGAAAAGCTTCCTCTGGGTATCCTGGGAAAACAATGGGAGAAATTCTGGAGGACATAATTATATAGTGATGATTGGTCCTCTGGCATGACCCATCATCAAGTTGGATCTAATCCCTGGGGAGAGAGAGACCATGCATAGATGCCGAAAGAGTGGTTGGTATATATAATCCTTGTGAAAATTGGAAGTGCAAGGTGGCACTTTGTGACAGAATGTGAAGAGATTTGTAGAATGAATTCCCAAATCAGCAGTCCACTTCAATGTCATGAAATGCAGTTGCCCACATGAAAAGGTGGCAATCAAGGTGGAAAATAGTACAGTGATAAAGAGTGCCTTTACCTAACCTTAAAGACAATACCAAGAAAAAGAACCTGGAGCAAAAAATGAGGCAAAATAGTAGACCACCTTTGACTTCCTAGAACCACAGACTTGGCCTCATTTCTTTGGAGATTGTTACCAGTAGCTACATTTCAGCTGCAGGGGTAAAACTATATTAGAACTAGTTCTAGGAAAAGTAGAGTTATTATTGGTTCACATAGATGCAGAAAGGGAGGTGTGTTTGGCTTCAAGGGAGCTTTGAGGGACCTCTGTGTCCAGTAACTGAAAAAGTTGCTTTTTTTCCTACCTCTCTCCATCCCTCTCCACTCTTAGCCCTACTCTCATATATTTAGTTATATATTGAAAAATAATATGTTAATGTTTTTAAATTTTTAAAGTGTTTAATATGTTTGAGAGAGAGAAAGACAGAATGTAAATGGAGGAGGGGCAGACACACACACACACACACACACACACACACACACACACACACACACACAGAATCTGAAGTATGCTCCAAGGCTCTGGGCTATCAGCACAGAGCCTGACTCAGGGCTTGAACTCATGAACTGTGAGATCATGACCTAAGCAGAAGTCAGACACTTAACCAACTGAACCACCCAGGCGGCCCAGTTAATGTTTTTTAAATAAAATAATATATATATATATGTCTTTGTCCTCAGCAGTTTCACTTTTGGGGAGCTATTTCATAGAAATAAGTGAGTGGACAATAAAGAACACACATGCACATGTCCGCATATAATGTGAATGCATTAAAAAATGTGAGTGTGTACATGTATATTCACATATGCCTAAAAAAGTCCTAGAAGGATATATACATGAAACTATTAATGGCAGCTACTTTGGTAAAGCAATGACTGTGTGTGGGCAGGAAGAGAGGAACATTTCTTATTTATGTTCTATAGTTCTGGTTTGCTTAATTGTATTACAACAAAATAAATTTTCTACTCTATTGTACAATTTTAAATTGTAAAAAAGAGAAAACTTAATGAAACTGATTTAAGAAGGTAATACCATTATTAAATAAGAAATTTCATGGCATTGAACACTTCTAGGTTCTAGTATTCAGTTTTTACCAAACATATACTGTAAAAACTGTGGATGAGTATCAAATAGCCTCACTGATTGTCATGGTGACATTATCTAATTTGTTTAATATTCTCTGTTCAACTAATCACTGATGCTACAGGAGACTTGCCTGTAGCTTGTTTAGGTCTTAGGAAGTGACGGAAAGACAAATTCTTGGAGGAACAAATGCATACAGAAATAAAATATGACTGCTGTTCTCGCCATCATTTTTCTTCTTCCTTTTAGTCATTGTTGAGAAGGATTAATTTGGTCTGTGATGAAAGAGACATCCATGGCTTCCCAAAAGCCTACTTTAACAATTGTTTTAAAATTATAAGCATGAGTGGAAAGTGCATGGCTCTAGGAATTAGATGACCTGGTTTTAGTTCTGATTCTTACACTTATTAAGTGTCTGTCATTTTATCATTCACTTAGAACTCTACAGTTTACACACTACTTTAAAATAAACTATTCTATTTAATCCTCATAACAATTCTGTGAGATACATGGGACTGTCACCCCCATTTTAAAGATAAGACCTCTTATTCTAGAAAGGTTAAATTACTTGCCTAGGGTGAAAACTGTTCACCCTCGATCGCAAGAGAATTGCAAGAGAAATGACACAAACCTAGCTTTCTAGACTCCAAGCCCAAAGCTTGTTTTACGATACCATTGCCTAGCAAGCCATGTCTTTTACAAACAACACTTAAGACAAAATAATAGACAATGGTAAAGAGTAATAGGGTGGATATATAAGATATTGATAGAGATAAAAATAAGATATAGCCAAAGTAGAGTTCAAGACAAACATATCAAATGGGACCGAGTATAGTAAGACGTTTAAAGTGGAAGTCCTGTTTTAAAAAATATATCAGTTTCTGAATACAGAAGAGTTTTTTATTAGGAATAGAAGGCTGCTTTCTTTTTTTAAAATTTTTAATGTTTTATTTATTTCTGAGAGAGAGCATGAGCAGGAGAAGGTCAGAGAGAGAGAGGAAGACACAGAATCTGAAACAGGCCCCAGGCTCTGAGATGGCTGTCAGCACAGAACCCAACGTGGGGCTCGAATCCATGAACTGTGAGATCATGACCTGAGCCGAAGTTGGACGCTTAGCTGACTGAGCCACCCAGGCACCCTTAGAAGGCTGCTTTCGTAACTGGAGAATATCTAAAATTATAGACTATTATTGTACATAAAACAAGACACTGAAAACATTCTAATTGAACTTACATAGAAGATGAGGGGTTCTGCTGTGGCTGCTGTTGTTTACAATTGTCCTGGAAGGTCTTGACCAGTGATATTTCAGGTCAACACTCAGTTGTCATTGTGTGCTTTGATAATCAGGAGAGCTTTGCCCAATACCAGTACTTGGGTTCCAAACACAGGAATCCTGGTTAAATTGTTCTTGCAAACTGGCACTGGTGAGCTACTAAGATGTGAAATGAAGAGGAAGCCAGACTTATGAACACTGTGGAATTTTTTTCTTGCTTTTTTTCTGGGGGAAGATACTAGCTNAGGATTTTTATCAATTTTCAACCATTTGAGTCAATGTCATCACATTTTATTCTTCCTACAATCTTAAGAGGTTAATTTATGCCCCAATTTTGCACAAGCTCTCACAGCACCCTCTTCTCTAAACTTATTTAAAAATTGTTTTGCAACATTTTATGGATGTAATTCTTAGCTGATAGGATGAAAAGCATTCATTTATAGCAATAATGCTACCATCTAGTGTTTGAGAACAACAACCAAAAAAAGAAAGATAAAAGCAAAAATAGGCAATAATTACTTATAATTAGTTATGAAAAATTAGAAATCACAGGTTTCAGAGATGATCTGATGTACTGAGTTTCATTATTTTCTTATTTTACACATTTAAATTTAATATTACCATTACTCATTGCCTAGAAACCACTGAAATATTGCCAGACATTAGATTCACAACAAATGGTGAAACTTCATGAAAAGACAAGGAAATACACCTATAGAACTAAGACTTGGAGAAAATGGAAAGCTACAAGGTGTCAGATAAGCCAAACATGATCTTCCTGCAAGAGCTATAAAGTGCCTGCAATAGAAGAACGATTTCAGAGTGAATATTAAAGAATCTTTCTGGGGCACCTGGGTGCCTCAGTTGGTTGAGCATCTGACTTTAGCTCAGGTCATGATCTCACAGCTCATGGGTTCGAGCCCCACATCAGGCTCTGTGCTGACAGCTGGGAGCCTGGAGCTTGCTTTGGATTCTGTGTCTCCATCTCTTTCTCTGCCCTCCCCCTGCTCGTGTTCTGTCTGTCTGTCTCTCAAAAATAAATAAGCATTAACAGAATTTTTAAAAAAATCTTGCCAATTTCAATTTGCCAATTAAGACTGCAACCAAAGCACCAGAATATTAACTTTCTTTTTTCTCTTTTACAAACACCATGCCCCTCTAAATGGTAAGAAATAATCTAGTACATAAAATGGAAAATAACAGGTGTAGCAAGAAATTGCCAGTCTTGTTCCCGGATCCATTGGAGACTCAGGTAACTGAACTTTTTATGAGAACACGGGACCACTATAAACTCATTCCACTCTGATTCCAGGAGACTACAAGTCTGCTGCAGCCTTTAAGCATCTTTGCATGCTTTGTATTTAAAGGGTTCAGATGAAGTTGTAGAACTGGTGTTGGCTCTGAAAGTTTTAAGTGGCATTGACAGGAAGGAGAAACCTACATCTCTAAGTTAAAACGTCATGAGATGCTGTAAAATAAGGGACAAGGAGAAATTGTCTCAGAAATGTGCAAACAATAATGCCCTTCTTGATACCAAACGGGATTTATTGTTTGCATCGAGATGTCTCTATTTCTAATCCAGCTGATGCCAGCAATAAAGATAATTGATGAGATTCCAGTAGAGGCATTTGAATATGAGGTTTGAGGAATAATGAGTTGCCTGCTTTGATGATGGCAATTTCTAGGTACTGAGGTTGAATATTGTTGTAAAGCTGTTGTGACAGATACATGTTTATATTTTTCCTTCTTGCTACTTAGTGATATTTTATTAAAAGAGCAGTATATATTAGAATGCATTTATATTTTTGTGTTGCCTACTGTATATTAATATTAACAGAAATATAAAATATTTACTCTTAGTGAATGCTGTAGCATAAATTAGAAATCTTACACATTTGTTACATTTATGTGCTTTATACCATTTTTACCAAACCATTTGTTTGCACACATGTTCCATGGTTATCTGAATAGAAATTAATTAAAATTGTAACTTGCTTCATAGTGAAATTCAATACTTAATTTTTTTTTACAGAACCCTAGTTATGAATTTTTATAAAAAAGTGCTGTTTTGCTTTTACTGTGTACCAATATTTACTGACCTCTGTATATTTGCTTTTATATACAGTTCATTCTCATTATTCTTAGTGTTATGTTCTGTAAAATCAGCTCAAACACTGAATGGGCTCTAGGGGTAGATATAGACTTAGGTGCTTCGAACCTCTTTTCACATTTTCATCACCTTATCAGTACATAACTTTGTTTTTCCTTTGGGTATGTTTCTGTATAAGGATACTTTATTTAATGCATATTGGTTTTTTCCCCCAGCTTTATTAGGATATAATTGAAAAATAACATTGTGTAAGTTTAAGGTGTACAATATGATGTGTGATATATGTATATACAGTAAAACCTTGGATTGGGAGTAACTTGCCCTGCAAATGTCCCTCAAGATGAGCAAATATTTCTAATAAATTTTAACTTAATAAATGAGTGATGTCTTGCAATACAAGTATTATGTGACACCAAACGTCACCTGATAACAACTGAAATTTCTTGAAATTTGCTTTGGTATACAAGTGCTTTGGATTACAAGCATATTTCCAGAGTGAATTGTGCTCACAAACCAAGGTTTTACTGTATTGTGAAATGATTATGCAATAAAATGAGTTAACACATCCATCTGCTCACATAGTTATCTTTTGTGTGTGCACATGCATGGTGTGGAATATTTAAGATCTCTCTTAGCAAATTTTAAGTATACAATACTGTATTGTTAATTATAGTCACCATGCTGTACATTACATCCCCAGGAAGTTTTCATTTTATAACTGAAAGTTTGTACCCTCTGACTAACCATTCCCCATTTTCCCCACCATCCAGTAGATTGGTAACCTTGATCTTCTCTTTGTTTCTATGTGTTTGACCTTTTTTTTAATTCCAAATATAAGTGTGATCATGTAGTATTTGTCTTCATCTGTCTGATTTATTTCACTTAGCAAAATGGCCTCAAGTTTCATTCATATTGTTGAGAATGGCAGGATTATCTTTTTCCATTTTTTTTTTTCTGTATCCATTCTTCTGTTGTTGGACACGTAGGTTGTTTTCATGTCTTGGCTATTGTGAATAATACTGAAGGAACATGGAGGTGAAGATACCTCTTTGGCATAATGATTTTATTTCCTTCAGATATACACCCAGAGGTGAAATTGCTGGATCAAATGGCAGTTTTGTTTTATTTTTTTTTCATTTCATTTTATTTCATTTCATTATTTTTCCTTTCTTTCCAAGATTTCATTTAAATCTCAGTTAACATATAGTGCAGGATTGGTTTTAGGAATAAAATTTAGTGATTCATCACTTACATGTAACGCCCAGTGCTCATCACAAGTGCCCTCCTTAGTACCCAACCCCCATTTAGTCCTTCCCCTAGCCACCTCTCCTCTAGCAACCCTCAGTTTGTTTTCTGTAGTTGAGTTTCTTACAGTTGGCCTCCCTCTTTATTTTTATTTTACTTTATTTTTCTCTCTCTTCCACCATGTTCATCTGTCTTGTTTCTTAAATTCCACATGTGAGTGAAACATGGTATTTTTCTTTCTCTGACTTATTTTACTTAGCAAAATACACTGTAGTTCTTTCCATGACATTGCAAATGGCAAAATTTCAGTCTTTTTGATGGCTGAGTAATATTCCATTGTATATATACACCCCACCTTCTTTATCCAGTCATCATTTGATGGACATTTGGGTTCTTTCCATAATTTGTCTAATGTCAACAATGCTTCTATACACATTGGGGAGCATGTGCCCCTTCAAATCAGTATTTTTGTATCTTTGGGATAAATACCTGGTAGTGCAATTGCTGAGTTGTAGGGTAGTTCTATATTTAAGTTTCTGAGAAACCTCCACACTGTTTTCCAGAGTGGCTGTACCAATTTGCATTCCCACCAGCAGTGCACAAGGGTTCCCATTTTTCCACATTCTTTAATATATATTGTTGATTCATTAATTGTGAACTTATGGCCAACAGCATTATAATTCATTACTGAATGAAGCATACCTAACATAGATATTTTCCTCCATGAGGCATATCACAGTCTTCTTGCACTTAGGAATACTTCAGTACCACATTTGGAAGCCATTTTCAACAGCACATCATCCAGGAAAAGCACAAAAAATGCTAAAGCATGAGGCTAGATGGACCAGGAAAAGGAAGTTGGTTTAGAGTATGAGAGCCAAAATAAGAAGGTGGAACATCGCTTGTTCTACCTCAGCTAGGAGCGTGTATGTGAGGTGACTGAAATGTTTGCCACCTTGTGGATGCCCATTCACAAGCAGGAGAGCACCACAGGTTTTGATTCTGGGATTACAAATAAATTTTAGCATGGAGGTGGATTCACAAATATGGATTGTGTACATAAGGAAGATCGACTGTAGGTCATTTGGTCCTTGAAAAAAGAGTGGAATATTATTTCATATCCAGAACTCATCACCTAACAAATCCTCTCTTAGTTATTTTTAACTGAGGTGAAATTTATATAAAATTCAATTTATCAAGTTAAATTCAGAAGCATTTGGTACATTCACAGTATTTTGCACCATTACTTCTGCCTAGTTTCAAACATTTTCAATACAATAAAGTCCTGCACCCATTAAGCAGTCACTCTCCATTCTTTTTCTCTCCAACCTTTGGCAACCACTAATCTGCTTTATATCTCTATGGATTACCCATTCTAGTGTTTCATATAAGCAGAGTCATGCAATATATGACCTTTGTGTCTGACTTCTTTCATTTAGCGTAGAATTTTCAAGGTTCATCCATGTTGTAGCATGTATCAGGACTTGATTACTTTTTATGGCTGAATAATATTTCATAACATTCCAAATCCATTCTTTACTATCAATATGTTATGATGAAAAGTACTTCTCTCTCTCTTTTTTTTTTTTTTCTGAAAAATGCTATATGTTTTTTAGATTCTTGGACAGAGGGGATTCCATAAAAAATTTTGAGATTTTGAGATATTTTGAATTTAATTGCTAAGACCTAAAAGACCAAGACATCAGATGGAAGAGTCAAGGTAGGAAAATCCTTTTGAGGAATAAAAAAGACTAAGGAAAAAACTTGCTCATGTTTGCATATTCCTCTGGGCAATCCTGTCAGTTTTTCTGTCCTATTAGGTGTTTCTAGTTGCTTAATATTTGGTTATTTTCAGTTTATTTCTTTGGCTGCTGAGATGGTTCTTTTTAGGATTTCCATAGTTAGTCTTCTGGTCTCACTGTCTTCAATAAGATTAAGTGGTGTGATTTTCAGTCTCTACCTGAAATTCTATATGCTGGAACTTTGAAAAAAAAAAAGATCACAAACAAGAAATATGTATGTAGTTTTAAAAATTCAGGGTATAGCATAAAAATGTCTTGTTAAAATTTCTTGAAGCTAACAAAACCTAAATCAAACAAGGCCAAAGTTCTTAGAAGATCATAATATCAAAGTGGAGACTCATATGAAGAAATGTCTTGCTTTTACTCAAATCCATAAAATTAACTGGTAGGAGAAATACGAGTTGCAGTTTTGCCCATTAATGAGCAGGAGAGGTTGTGGTGAATTTACACTGATACTTTGAGAATAGAAGCCAGCCAGGAATAATCACTCAAATTATTTGACACGAACATACAATCTGTGAAATTGAATTCCTCTGTCTGACACAAAGAGAACAGGGTAATATTTATATATTATATTTGGCTATATTATAAGGAAATGGCAGTCCCCTTCTGTGACCACACGGAAATAGCAGAGATTCTACTAATAGATGTTTGACTTTTTAAAGCATTTTATTTATTTATTTGTTTGTTTATTTTGTTTTATTTTAAATGCTTATTGATTTATAGAGAGAGAGAGAAGGTGGGGGAGAGGCAGAGAAAGAGAGAGACAGACAGACAGAGAGGATCTGAAGTGGACTCTTGCTGACAACAGAGAGCCTGATGTGGGGCTCTAACTCACAAACCGTGAGATGGTGACCTGAGCTGAAATTGGATTCTGAGCCACCCAGGGACCCCTATTTTTTATTTTAGAGAGAAAGCATACATGAGTTGGGGAGAGGTGCAGAGGGAAAGGAATAGAATCTCAAGCAGGCTTCATGCTCATTGCAGAGCCCAATGCAGGGCTTGATCCCTTGACCCTGGGATCATGACCAGAGCTGAAATCAAGAGTTGGATGCTCAAGCCACTCAGCCATACAACCACCCCAGATGTTTGACTTTTTGACTTGTAGAAGCAGCGGTCTACTTAGGGTGAAAGCGGTTAGTAAGGAAGTAGGGAGAGGAGCCTAAAACTTTATACTTAATTTTATCCTCTGTATCAAGAGTAGAATGGATGCTTTTCTCTCTCCTTTTGAGTCAGTACCTCCACATATACATCTATTCTGATTATTCCAAAGATAAACACTTAATAAAATATGCCCCATTTCTAAATTTCTTATGAGTGGTTGGTTTTTGTTGACTCAACATTAATAAATGTTGTTAGGATATTTTCCAGTAAAAAATCTCAGTGATATAAATCAAATACAAAACATTACCTGTGTCTTCCTTATGTCCAGAGAAATTGAACGTAATGTTTTTGTTCTACAAAAGCCCAAACCTATGGACACGATTAGCCATTCCCAGTAGCTGACTTTAATTGCATTATGGTACACGTCAGGAGCATTTGGAAAATGCGTTTTATCAAAGATATCTTGTACAAAGACATCTTGAATGTGACAAAAACAATCAAATTTCAAAAGCTGAGAATGTGAGAAAATACTAACGGGCACAAATGTTGACTTTTTCCCACTTAATCATTCTGGCAATGATTTGAAGTAATTATTTAATATGAGGAATGGGAAAGTGGTTTCGAGAGGAGGGGAATTGACACTAGTTACTAGGAAATTTTAAAAAATCTGTTAGTGTGTGAGTGTTTACACACATGTGCTCTTTGGCAGAAATGGGAAAGAGGTTGGTGGCTTAGTTGGTTGAGCGTCCGACTTTCGCTTGGGTCATGATCTCGCGGTTCGTGGGTTCGAGCCCCACGTCGGGCTCTGTGCTGACTGCCAGCTCAGAGCCTGGAGCCTATTTTGGAGTCTGTGTCTCCCTCTCTCTCTGACCCTCCCCTGATCACGCTGTCTCTCTCTCTCTCTCCTAGAAATAAATAAAACTATTAAAAAAAAAAAAAGAAATGGGAAAGAGGCTAGCTTTACAAAGTCTGCAACTAATTTGCTCCACTATTTAAAAAATGTAATTTTGTTCCTCCTAATCCTCCTATACGTGCAAACATATGATATTTGTCCTTCTCTGCCTGACTTAACTGAGGAACAAGGGGGAGAAGAAGGGGGGAAATGGTGGGGGAAAGGGAGAGAGGCAAACCATGAGAGACTCTTGAATGCCGACAAAAGCTGAGGACTGATGGATGTGGGGGAGAGGGGGAAGATGGGCATGGAGGAGGGCACTTGTGGGGATGAGCACTGGGTGTTATGTGGAAACTAATTTGACAATCAACTATTTGTAAAAAAAAAAAAATGTAATTATGGTATATTGAGTAAAAGTGGTGTAGAGTCCATATTATTGTAATTTCCTCTGGACAGTGTCCTAGAGAACTGTTATTGACTCTTTCCTTGAACCATCAACTGAAAAAGGGACAATCAGTGTGCCACATGAACCCATTCCTTTCATTGGACAGTTTTAAATGATAAAAAGCTCTTAGATTCTTCCATATTTTAGTTTTCATTTTGATTTTTTGGCACAACAGGAACAAATGGTCTCCTGCTTGGTATCCTTATATATGTGAAATAATTGTTTTATCTCCCTGTGGGCCTCTCTTTTGCCCTAGCTCCTTCAATTGTTTCTCTTAATCAAAGGTTTCCATATCCTTCATCAACCTGATAGAATTTCTCAGAACATACTTTGTGCCTTGTAAAATGATGCTCAGAATTGAAAATAATGCTCTAATATGATATAAGCAGGTCTTAGTAGAGTGAGAGTCTTCTCTACCATGATTTGGACACTATAATTCATGTAGCTCAAATTAAAGCAGCATTCTAGTATGCATTCCACTATTGGCTCACGTGAAGCTTGTGGTCCACAAGTGTTAGTTGCAGTCCTGGAAAACCAGATCATTTACTGGTCTACTTAAAAGTTTATCTTGTCTTGCATTCTTTTGAATGGCTACTATCAAAATAATAGAAAATAATAAGAGTTGGTGAGGATGTAGAGAAATTGGAATCCTTAGGCACTGTGGCTGGGAATGTAAAATGGTGTGTAATGGTGCAACCATTATTGAAAACAGTATGAAGTTCCTCAAAAAGGTAAAAATAGAATTACCTTATGACCCAGCATTCTCATTTCTGGGCATATATCCAAAATAATTCAAAGCAGGATCTCAAAGAGATATTTGCATACCCATGTTCATTGTAGCATTATGCACAACAGCCAAGGAGTGGGAGCAACCCAAAGGTCCATAAACAGATAATGGAAAAAGAAAATGCAGTGTATGCATACAAAGGAATCTGTTTTTTAGCCTTAAAAAAGGAAACATTTTCACACATGCTACAACAGGGATGAATCTTCGAAGACATTATTAATCAAATAAGCTAGTCACAAAAGACACTGTGTGATTCCACTTATATGAGGGATCTAGAGTAGTTGAACCTCTAGAAACTGAGGATAAGAAATGAAAAGTTAAAGTAATTTTGGACTCCTGTTTTAGTTAGGAAACAATGACCTTTTTTTACTTGAAATATTTATTTACAGTATAGTTTCCTTGAATGAAAAAAAAAAGTCTCTACACACACATTTACACACTACACATGTCTACAAAACCCTCTATACACACGTTGACAAAAACATACCTAAAGGGAAAAACAGGGGTGCCTGGGTGTCTCAGTCAGTTAAGCATCTAACTTCGGCTCAGGTCATGATCTCGGTCCACGGGTTTGAACCCCGCATCACGCTCTATGCTGACAGCTCAGAGCCTGGGGCCTGCTTCAGATTCTGTCTCCTTCTCTCTCTGCCCCTTCCCCACTCACACTCTGTCTCTCTTAAAAATAAATAAATAATAAAAACATTTTTAGATGAAAAAACATGTTAGTGGAAACAAAGACATTTTAATTTTTAAAAAGCTTAAAACATCTATCCTTTAAACCTAATATNGAAGTATATTAAAATGCTGGGTTTAAAATAATCTATGTGATATCCTACCTCTCTATTCTTTATCATTCTTAAAAAGAAAACAAATTATATATTTTAATGTTTTATTTTGGGGTGTTTATAGACCCAATTTTCTTGTCATGAATGTGATGCCAATAATCACTAGCTGTTTACAGTCGCTCAAGGAATAGGGAGAGTCCAATCCAAGGATTAGTTAAGTAGGTTATCTTTATGTTTACCAAGCAGATGGGCTGCTTATTGACTGTGTCTGGCTAAAGCACTTTTTCTTTCAGCCTACCGATTTTCAGATCATCGAAAATGAAACTCAGGGTCTTATAATATTTAATTTTTGCAGATATTTTTCCAAATGAATTCACTTAGGAACCATAGATCATCATGATAACTTAATACATAACACCTTTCTAATTTGCAAAATCAAATCACTTGAGATCTATAAACCATTATGCTGTATAATCAGAGTGAGATCTCCCTTACATAGGTAATTACTAAAACAGTTGAAGTTTAAGTTTGGCTTTCCCTCCAGCTCCTAAACTTTAACACCAAGAAAGGTAAAAATTACATTATTTGCCATGAGTAAATATAGCCTTGTGCTTTTTATTATTCAAATGGTTCATATGAGTTCAAGAATTTCATACTAAAAGTGGGTAATTGGGTTTTAGTTTTTAAAGAGAATGTGAGACTTATTACGCAGGATTTTGATACAGAAGTTGTAATTTAAAAATGTGAAAAGGAAAATTGTGATATACATTTCAAGATAAAATGTAAAGAGGAGGCAGAGAATGTAATAGAGGGTCTTCATCTAGTCTACCTCCCAAACCACTGCCTCGTAGACAATGAGAGAGATTGACAACTCAAGACTAAGTAAACATTAAAATTTTCTTTGATGGTTTCAATGCTAGTTCATTAACCTGGAATTTTACAGGGTGTTTGGAAGACCATGTGTTTATTCAAGTTTAAGTTATGAGTATGATGTCCAAAATCCTCTACATCTGTTGTAAATCTCTGCTAATAAAAGTGAGTTGCAAGTTGTTTGTAAATATAAATGTTAGATAAAATCATTTGCATTCAGTTAGCCCACCAAAAAAGTCTACTAACAAATATGTGCCCTGTCCTCCATACTTGGATGGATACATCTATCTGACCCCCAGTGGGATTGTGAAATGAACTGATTGTGTCTTAAGCACTCTGGTTTTCCCAGTCTCTGTTACTGTTCAGTCCTCGGTGGTATCCTCATACCTTTTCTAGCCCCTTGAAATGCTCTCTGCTCTATCCATCATGCTTTTACATACTCAAAAACTTCAGTGGTCTCTGACTTTAGTTGGAAGGAAAACTAAGTTAAACAAATGTAATTAAAACCAGTGGGTAAGTTAGGATTTGGAGGAGTCTCCTGTACCCTCTAAAATCATCTCGTGAAGGCAGTGGTCCATTCTATTTTGTAGAAAGATAAAATGTCCAGAGAACACTTTGTAATGCAACATTGCCCCAGAAGGTACAGATTTTTAGTACAGCATCTAGGCACTAAGGAGATGACATATAGCCTATTACCACTAGCCCAGACTGCCTGAAGAAGCTCTAGTTCTACATATTCTTACTTTATCCCCCTAACTACACTTGATCTCATAAGGAAATGTGTTAAAATTTTGTTTTTAATTTTAGAATATCTGTTCCCCATCTACTTTGTTAAATGGTTAGTTGGTCTCAGCATCAAACATAAAACCTAGAGGCCAAATAGTGACTGTTTCTCAATCCCATTTCAACAAGGAAATTGTTGAATGTTTTTACAAACATATTTTTGTAATTGCTTTTCATCTAATTAGCTAAGACAAAGCAACAGTCCATCATTGACTTACAATTTTTTTGCTATATGACAGAGTACAGTCAGCTATAGTGAAGTAGATTTGAATCGATCATTCATCACAATTTACGCAGAATTTACTTAATTATGCCAATGTGATGTTCAAGTTTTGATACAATAAACTTATCACTTAGAAGGGGCTTTATGAAGATTAATTAACATGAAGAAATTAAGA
Source organism: Crocuta crocuta (assembly GCF_008692635.1). Lineage (NCBI taxonomy): Eukaryota > Metazoa > Chordata > Mammalia > Carnivora > Hyaenidae > Crocuta > Crocuta crocuta. The sequence continues at coordinate 2,583,596 of NW_027527145.1, forward strand.
ACAAATAATGCATTTATTTGCATTTGACTCATACTGAGTGATATTTAACATCTTGGGCTATGTGTCTGATCTATCACAAATCACTTTTATTTTCCATAAAACATTTATGTAGACCTTCTAAAATGAACATAGGTTTCAATATTAAAAATCATTGATGTTCTTTCATTGAAGCATGGTTTAGATTGGTGGTTGGCAGGGGCTGGGGAGATGTTAGTCTAAGCGTATATACTCTCAGCTAGAAGATGTGTAAATTCTGAAAATATTATGTACAGCATAGTGACTATAGTTAATAATACTATCAACTGTATTGTATTTTATACTTGAAATTTGCTAAGAGAGTGGAATTGGAGTGTTCTAACCACACACACAAAAATGGTACTTATATGAAGTGATAGGTGTATTAATTAACTTGATTATGGAAATCATTTCACAATGTATGTATACATATATTAAATCTTAATGTTCACCTTAAATGTATATATAATATACATTTGTCAATAATTTGTCAATTATTCATCAATAAAGTTAGAAAAGCACTTGATGTTCTTACTATAAATTTGTAGGAGTCATACTTCGGAAAATTGTTCTAATGATAATATTTAACTCATATATGAAGCGCAAATATGCTAATATCTAAATGGAAGTTTTTTGTTTGGAATTTGAATATACAGGATTTTGGAAGAACATTTGATAAAAATTCCCAAACACAAAGGGATGCTCAGCAAAAGAAAACAGTACATTTATATCTATTTCATCAACATAAAGTATTGACTTAAAATGACTCAAGGACAGACAATCAGTGTGACAATAAATGATTAATCACCAGCTTTAATAAATTCTATGAAGTAAAGTGAATACATATCAGGTCAATAAACTTGAGATATCTCTCTATGGTTTTAGAAGAGCTTAGCCTGGCCATGCAGAGAAGAGTGAGAAATTACAGAAGGACCATCAGCAAAGTGCACTGATTAATGATTAATGACAAATTATCCTGTTGAATGATAATTGGTGGGATGATAAGAGGAATTCCTTAAAATTCCTTCTTTCCCATTATTTTTAATTATGGATAATTATCTGTAGGATTAATCCCCAAGGTAATATTGAAATCTGTGTGATCCTTGTTTAAGCTAAGGACAATTTTGCCTCCCATAGGACATTTGGCAATCTCTAGAGATGTTTTCAGTTGTCAGGAAGGAGAGGAGTGCTAGTAGCATCTAGTGGGTAGAGGTCAGGGGTGCTGGCTAAATATCCTACAGTGCACAGTACAGTCCCTACCACAAATTGTCTGGCCTCAACTGTCATCAGTGATGAGATAAGATTCCTGCTTTAGATCAGACAAAACCTCTGCAAGATGAGCAGAGAAGTGAAACAAGTGAATCTGAAGGCAAAGTGGAGTTTTTAGAAAATCTGATTTTGAATCACTGAATCTATAAAATGAACTGGAAGGGAAGATAGGCAGGCAGATGAATTGCTGTCAGATACTAAATAGCTGTTAGCAATGAAACCTCAAAGGTAAATGAGGTCAGAAACCAGGTAAATTAAATATGCTTTGAATATAAAATGATTACAGACTATAAGCCAGAAAAGTTTGTAATGAGATCATGTCAGGGCAGAAATCGTGGGGGACTGCTGAGTCCTCTCAGAGAGTTCAGTGCAGAGCCCTTCTGCCTTTCACAAAAGCCCGTGTAGGAACATGATTTTCCATCGTGTTACACTGTCCTGTGAAAACATGTCGGCCATCCTTTACTCTGCCTTCTTTAGGTCATGGTCCTGCCTGCTTTTCTGATTCCAATATTTTTTGGAATGGGCTGCTTGAAAAGCAACCACTGGCCTCCAGAGGCAAGTCTAAACTGAAGGGAGTGACGTGGTTGACTGAAAGCAGAACCACTGTGTGGGAAGTCTCACGCTCCTTAGTGATGGTCTTGCTCCCACTTATCTTCCTTCCCTCCTCTCTCCTTCTCTCCATTCCTTTTTTTTTTTCTCCCTTGAACTATCTGTACACATTTAGTGTATTGTACTTTATTATTTGTTCCTTTTTGTTTATTTTAGTCTTCTCCATTCTGGTTTTATTCCAATCCAAACCTCACCATGGATTACATACTAATGTCTTTGATATAGGCTCTAAATGTGCCTTTACCTTATAAACTCAGCAGTAGCAGTTTTGATTGTATGATAAATTCTACAGAAACTCAGGGCCCTCTACCTCGGTGAAATTCCTAGAGGTCCAGTGGTGTGGGGGATGTCGCAAGATTCCTTCTAAGATAAAGGACACATTGTTGCATTTGACCCCTCCTGCAGCAGAGAATGAGTCACATTGCTCAGCAGGTCTCTGGATTTTGGAGATAACATATCCTTCCTTCAGGTGTTTTACTATAGTACATTTGTCAGGTGACCAGAAACGCTGCTAGTTAGGGTGGGGCCCAGAACACAGAAAGATCCAGACTGCTGTGTAAGCTGCTTTGCCATTTGAGCCCTATGGTCCAGTGGATCCAGTGGTGGTTGAAATATCAGTGGCACATAAGGATGCTTTTTGCAGCCTTTGGGAGGCACCTATAGGTAAATCACAATATAGCCCATTAGGATTTTGGAACAAAGCTCTACAATCCAGATAACTACTCTCCTTTTGAGAAATAGGTATTGGCCTACGACTGAGCCTTAGTAAAGACAGATATTTAGTGTTTATTTTTCAAGTTTATTTTATACATTTATTTATAAATGGGAGAGTAGCAGAGGGGCAGAGAGAGGTGGGCACATAGAATCTGAAGCAGGCTCCAGGCTCTGAGCTGTAAGCACATAGCCCAATGCAGGGCTCAAGCCCAGGAACCGTGAGATCATGACGTGAGCCAAAATCCGATGCTTAACTCATTGAGCCACCCAAGCACCCCTAGTAGCCACAGAATATTTAAGCGTGAACCACCGAGTTATCATGCAACATGAGCTGGCCATCATGAACTGGGAGTTTTCTGGCCTCTAAGCCACAAAGTTGGGCATGCATAGAGTAGTACTCTTTTATTAAATGGAAGTGGTATATAAGTGATCAGTTCTGAAGAGCTCTTTGCAGCAGTAGTAAGTTATATGAAGAAGTAGCCCAACTGCCCGTGGTTCCTACTTCTGCTACACTGTCCTCTCCCAGCCTGCACCAGTGACTTCATAGGGTGTTCTCTGTCATCAGTTGACAGGAAGAGAAGACTTATGCCTGGTCTATACATGGTTCTGCATGATATGCAGGCATCACCTAGAAAATGGACAGCTGCAGCACTACAGCCCCTTTCTGTGACATCCGTGTAGGACAGTGATGAAGGGAAATCTTCTCAGTGGGTAGAACTCTGAGCAGTGCACCTCATTGTACACTTTTCTGGGAAGGAGAAGTGACCAGATGTGTGACGATATACTGATTCAGGAGCTTTGGCTGAAAGTCAGGGACTTGGAAGTAACATGTTAGGGAAATTGGTGGTAAGGAAATCTGGGGAAGAAGTATGTGGTAGAATTTTCTGGACAAAAATGTGAAGGTATTTGTGTTCTGTGAGAATGCACATCAAAGTGTGATCTCAGAAGAGGAATATTTTAATAATCAAGTGGATTGAAGGACTTACTTTATGCATACTGGTCGACTTTTCCCTCAGCCACCTCTGTAATGCCCAATGGGCTAATGAACAAACTGGCCATGGTGGCAAGGAGAGAGGTTACATATGAGCTCAGCAATATGAACTTCCACTCGTCTGGGCCAATCTGGCTGTAACTAATGCTGAGTGCACAGTCTGTTAACAATAGAGACCAACATTAAGTCCAGATGTGGCGCCATTCCCTGGGGTGATCAGCTGGCTCCTTGGTGGCAGGTTGATTACACTGGATTGCTTCCATCATGAAAGAGGCAACATTTTGTTCTTACTGGAATAGACACTTTGGGTATGGATTTGTCTTCCCCAGACACAGTGCAACTGCCCAAACAACCATCCTTGGACTTACAGAATGCTTTGTTCAGCATGATGGTATTCCAAAGAACATGTTTTTTTCTGATCAAGCAGCTCACTTCACAGCAAAAGAAGTGCATAAATGGGCCTATGCTTATGGAATTCACTGGTTTCACCATGTTCCCTACCAGCCTGAAACAGTGTTTCATAGAATAAGAGGATGGCTTTTTGATGTCTCAGTTACAGTGCTGGCTAGATGGCAGTACTTTGCATGGCTAGGGCAAGGCCCTCCAGAAGGCTCTATACATTCTGAATCAGTGTCAAATATATGTGTGGTTTCTCCCATAGTCAGGATACATGGATTCTTTATTTCCTTTCTTTCTTCTTCCCTTATCATGTAATAGAATATGACTTCATATCACACAGTTTAGCGTTGTTAATTTTGTATCTCAAGGACTTTGCTTATGCGTCTGGGGAAGGTGTTAGTGCATTTTTGGTTGTATGCAGGATAATGATCATATTGGGTAGGATTATTATCCTGTTATTTTCTTTATTTGAAGACTAAGTATGGTTTAAGGAGATACAGATGAGTGCCAGGTTGACAGGAGATAGACTAGTGATGTTTAATTAAATTAATTAATTTACATGTCAACTTGACTGGTTCATGACCATATGAATATGGCTCATAATCATATTTGGTTAACCATTATTCTGGATGTGTCTGTGAGGATATTTCTGAATGAGATTATTTATAGCTTTAGTTTTTAAGTTTATTTTGTGTGAGAGAGAGAGCGTAAGTAGGGGAAGGGCTGAGAGAGAGAGAAAGAGAAGATCCCAAGCAGGCTCTACACTGTTAGCGCAGAGCCCAGTGTGGGGCTGAACTCACAAACTGAGATCATGACCTGAACTGAAATCAACAACTGGCCGCTTAATGGACTGAGCCACCTAGGTGCCTCTGAATGAGATTATTTGAATAGGTAAACTGAGTTAAGCGGATTACCCTTCCCAATGTGTGTGGGCCTCATCCAATCCATGAAGGCTTGAATAGAATCAAAAGAGAACTGCCTCTCTCTTTCTGCCTGTCGTTGAGCTGGGACATCATCTTTCTGCTTTCAGATGCTGTTTCGACTGGACGGGTACCATTGGTCTCCTGGGACTCCAGCTTGCTAACTTTAGATCTTGGGACTTCTCAGCCTCCATAACCACATGAGCCAATTCCTATCGGTTCTGTTTCTCTGGGAAACCCTAATATACCTCCTTTTTTTCTCCCTTACTTCATTTGTTTCCTCCCTTTCTTTCCTCCTTCCTTTTCTTTCCTACTTTTCCTTCTTCCTTCCCTTTCTTCCTACATTCCTTCCTTCCCTCCCTTCCTTCTTCCTGCTTCCCCCTCCCTTCTTGCCTTTCTCCCTCCCTTACTTTCTTTGATGTATTTGTGTGCTTTAGTTCATAGTACACTATAATCTGCCTTTTTGTTTTGTTTAACTTATTTACTTATTTATTTACTTACTTAACTTATTTTTTGTTTCAAGTTTTTATTTAAATTCTAGTTAGTTAACATATAGTATATTGGTTTCAGGAGTAGACTTTAGTGATTCGTCTATATAATGGATATTATAACCTCTATATAATACCCCAGTGCTCACCATAAGTGCTCTCCTTAATACCCATGACACCTCCCCTCCATCAGCCCTCAATTTCTTCTTTCTAGTTAAGAGTCTGTGGGTGCCTGGGTAGCTCAGTCAGTTAAGCATCTGACTTCGGCTCAGGTCATGAACTTACGGTTTGTGAGTTCAATACCCGCATTGGGCTCTGTCCTGACAGCTCAGAGCCTGGATTTTGCTTTGGACTCTGTGTCTACCTCTCTCTATGTCCCTCCCCTGCCCACAGTCTGTCTCTCTCTCTCTCTCAAAAATAAACAAAAAATAAAAAATAAAAAATGGTTTGTTTTCCTCTCTCTTCCCCCCCCTTCCCCTATGTTCATCTGTTTTGTTTCTTAAATTCCACATGAGTGAAATCATATAGTACTTGTCTCTTTCTGACTTATTTCACTTCGCATGACATACTCTCGCTCCTTCCACATCTTTGCAAATGGCAAGATTTCATTCTTTTTGGTGGCTCAGTAATATTTCATATATATATGTTATATTTTAATATATATTGTTTAATATATATTTAATATATATTGTTAAATTTTGCCATTCTGACAGGTATGAGGCGGCTTCTCATTATGGTTTTGATTTGTATTTCCCTGATGATAAGTGATGTTGAGCATCTTTTCATGTATCTCTTGGCCATCTGGATGTCTTCTTTGGAAAAATATCTATTCATGTCTTCTGCCCACTTCTAAACTGGGTTATTTGTTTTTTTGGGTGTTGAGTTTAATAAATTATTTATAGATCTTGGATACTAATTCTTTATCAGATATGTCATTTGCAAATATCTTCTCCCACTCCGTAGGCTGTCATTTGGTTTTGATGTTTCCTTTTCTGTGCAGAAGTTTTTATCTTGATGAATTCCTAATAGTTCAATTTTGCTTTTGTTTCCCTTGCTTTTGGAGGCGTGTCTAGTAAGAAGTTGCTACAGCCAATATCAAAGAGGTTGCTACCTGTCTCCTTCTCTAGGATTTTGATAGTTTCCTATCCCATATTTAGGTCTTTCATCCATTTTGAGTTTATTTTTGTGTATGGTGTAAGAAAGTGGTCCAGTTTCATTCTTCTGCATGTTGCTGGCCAGTTTCCCCAACACCATTTGTTGAAGAGACTGTCTTTTTTCCATTGGATATTCTTTGCTGATTTGTCAAAAACAAACATGTTGACCATATAGTTGTGGGTCTATTTCTGGGTTCTCTATTCTGTTCCATTGATATATGTGTCTGTTTTTGTGCCAGTACCATACTGTCCTGATGATGACAGCTTTGTAGTATTGCTTGATGTCCAGAATTGTGTTGCCTCCAGGATTGCTTTTCTTTTTGAAGATTGCTTTGGTTATTTGGAGTCTTTTGTGGTTCCATACAAATTTTAGAATTGTTTGTTCTAACTCTGTGAAAAATGATAGTGGTATTTGGTAGGGATTGAATTAAATGTGTATATGGGTTTGAGTAGCATAGACATGTTAACAATATTTGTTTTTCCAATCCATGAGCATGGAATACTTTTCCATTTTTTTTTTGTTCACTTATGAATTGCTTTCATAAGTGTTCTATAGTTTTCAAAGAACAGATCTTTTACCTCTTTGGTTATATTTATTCCTAGGTACTTTATTGGTTTTGGTGAAATTGTACATAGTTTTGATTCCTTGATTTCTCTTTCATCTGATTCATTTTTGGTGTATATAAATGCAACATATTTCTGTACATTGATTTTATACTCTGACTGAAATTGTGTTATCAGTTCTAGCAATTTTTTGGCTGAGTCTTTTGGGTTTTCTACATAGAGTGTCATGTCATCTGCGATAGTGAAAGTTTGACTTCTTCCTTACTGATTTGGATGCCTTTTATTTCTTTTTGTTAGATTGCTGAGGCTGAGGACTTCCAGTGCTATGTTAAATAACAACAGAGAGAGTGTACTTACCTGTGTTATTCTTGACTGTAGAGGAGTAGCTCTCAGTTTTTCCCCACTGAGGATAGTATTAGTTGTGAGTCTTTTGTATATGGCCTTTATGATGTTGACGTATGTTCCCTCAATCCCTACTTTGTTGAAGATTTTTATCAAGAAAGGATGTTGTATTTTGTCAAATGCTTTTTTCTTTATCTATTCAGAGGATAATAGGTTTTTTTAATCATGTCTTTTATTAATGTGGTGTATCAAGTTGACTGATTTGTGAATATTGAACCACTCTTGCAAGCCGGGAATAAATCCCATTTGATTGTTGTGAATAATTCTTTTAATTTGCTGTTGGATTCAATTTGCTAGTATCTTGTTGAGAACTTTTTGTTTATTTTAATTTTCTCCATCTCTGACTTGCATTTCAATCCAATCCTCACCATGAGTGGGGTTAAGACATGTTAATGTTTTTGATATAGGCCCTTAAATATGCCTTTATCTTATAAACTCATTAGTAGCTTTTGACTGTATATTGTTTCTTTTTGTATTTATTTTAATGTTTTTATTGTAGTAAAACCACATAACACAAATTTACCTTCTCAATCATTTTTGAAGTGTACATTTCAGTATAAATATATTCACATCATTGTGACATATATCTCCAGAAGTCTTTTATTTTACAAATCTAAAACTCTATATCCCTTAAAACAACTCCCCTTTTCTCCCTACCCCTAGCCCCTGATAATTACCATTCTACTTTCTGTTTCTGTGTTTGATTACTTTAGGTTTTGTGTATGTGTTTGGAATTAACATATGTGATACTGTCCTATAAAGCTTCTTCTATTCCTTTATTCATTTAACATTGTTGATAATATGTATGTGTCTCTATATCATTGCTTCTAACTGCTATATTTCATATTCATAGTTTGCTTAGTATTTCATTATTGCATCCAATTAATTTTTTTTTCCTGCAGTGAGGTATACTTAGGTCCCAAACTTTCTGTTACCCCCACGATTACCCAATAAACATCCTCAGACATGTCCTGCTATGGATACCCAGGAATGTGATCATTCTTACATTTGATACTTAATCAGAGTGATCTCCAGAATGACTATACCCAGATTTTATTTTGTTCACCAGTACATAAATGTTTTCTTTCCCCCCAAATCTTCACCAAAAATTTGGTGTTACCAGGTTTCTAACTTTTATAGTTGTAAAGAGATATTTCTTTGTGCTTTTAAAGCACATCTTGGATTACTAGCGAATTTGAGTATTGTTAGATATTTAGATTTAGCTTTCTGTGAATTGATTATTGATGGCTTTTTTCTCGTTCTTAAGAATGAGTTTACTGTCTTTTTTTTGTTTGTTTGTTTTATCAGAATTCCTTGTATAACTTAGAGATCAGTTTATGGTTGATTTTAGACTTTTAATATATCTTCTTTCTGGCTACTATTTTTCTGTTTACTCTGTAGGAGCCTTCTTTAAACAGGAAACCTTAATATTTATTTATCCAATATATATCACTTGGCTTTCTGTATTGTGCTTTTGGAATCTCTGTATTTAAGCAGTCTTTCCAATTTTTCCCAATATATTTTCTTATATTTTTCTTCAATTACATTTGTATTCATGCTGTCACATTAGGTCTCTATTCCATTTGTTTTCCATCATTGTGTAGAGTAGGCTTATATAGCCTACCAGATTATCATCATTTCCCCTCATTGTGTTGAGGTGCCATCCCTACTATATTTGAATTCCTCCTGGGTCTACTTCCAGACTTCATATTCTCTTCTACTTTTTTTTTTTCTATTTGGCTATTGTTGTGGTAGAATTATACTTACAATAAATGCTGTGGTTCTGATCCTCACGAGTAAATTTGGGGAAGGAGCGAACAGACAGTGCTTGTTCACCATCTTGTCAGGAACACATCATGCTTTACTTAAGGCCCTAGCAGGCACAAGAGGCAAGAGGAAAGTCAAAAATAAAAGATATTATGAGAAGAGAGTGGCAATTCTTAGTGACATAATATTCCAGCCTTGAGAATCATAAGTGGGGTTAACTTTCTTTTGATGACATAAAACACATTTCTTGAGGTAGATCTCCAAATGACTTAGTAAATTAAGCTCTTCTTGGATAGATACAGCTTACTCACAGTGTCTATAACATCATTTCTATTACTAACATTACAGCACTGGTTCTCACCCCTAGGACCCACAACTTGATTTTATAATAGCCACTTACATTTTTACTCGAATCACACCTCTTGGCTCAATTCTACCCTCTAAAATTAGATTGATTTGCAACAAATGTTGGGTGGTATGGGATATATTCACTGGATCTCCATGGACTACTATGTACAACCCCAATTTCTAGGCCAGCATTCAAATGCCCTGTGGCCTAAATCAGTTCCTCCAAGCTCATTTCTCACTGCCTGTGTATATCTGTTAGTCTTCAGACATGATATTCCTTGCTATTTTCTAAGTATGTTCTGTTGCTTCTAGCCTCTGGGTTTTAAACACCATAAAATTTTAGAACCTAAAGCAAACTTGGAGATGCTCTAGCTCAACCCTCATTATACAGAGGTGGACAGAGGACTATGTGATTGTTAGTAAGTGAAGGGCTCACACTCACACATTCCTCCTAGACTCTCAGTCCATGCTATTTCCACTACACTAACTCTGCCTTGCTCGTGCCTTTCTTCTGTCTCTGATGCTTTCCTCAACAACCCCTCCTTTCCTCATCTTCCTGTCAAAATTCTACCCTTCCTGAAGGGACTGGTTGCTACATCTCCATCAAAACCTTCCCTGCTATTAATGAAAGTGAACTCCTCCTTCTCTGATTTAGTATGAAACACGACACCTCTTTCGTGAGCTTATACTCAGCCCTATACTGTGGTATGTGTGTCCTGTCCTCTCCCTCCTCCTAAAGTCTGTGTGTTTTGCAAGAAGGAGCTGTGTCATCCTTTTGGTGCTTAGCACATTGAAATCACTCAAATATTATTTGAATATTCTGAAGGCACAGAAGTGACTGAATGATGAGTCACTCAAGAGGGATTGACAGCCTGTCTTTACCAAGTATATGTATGCTGGGGTGAAAGGGAGAAGCCTGAAATGATTTATCTTTTTTCTTTAGCCCAAACTAAGCATCTTGAAAATTTTGCCATGAATTTCCACTTCTGTTATTTGACGACTAACCTTGCATCATCATAAAATGAGAGTGGCAACAACTCATTGTCTTTTTTTCCCCAAATGTTAAATTAATCACACAGCTATTAGAGGAATATTCAGAAAGAATCTAATGAGAATCAGAACGCTGAAGAGTCATTTGATATTTCTTCCTTTCCTCCCAAATCAGTGTGTGTGGATGGGTGATGTCAAGGTGTGTTGATTTGAGTGTGAGGTGTTAGTGCTAAGAGGAAGACATGATTTTGGAAAAAGTATATGATTATTAGGTTTATTAAAGAAAAAAAGCAGACTGTATGGTAGTGATATTAGAAGATTCTTGATAGAATAGAAAGCAAAAGTAGTTAAAAGACATTTATAAAACTCTAAGTAAATTCAAACTGCAGAAACAAAAATAAAGATGTATTCTCTATGTCTGATGTGCTCGCTGGAGGGCCTACAGAATGCTGAAGGCTGCTTCTGAAGCCAGCAGCAACAGCCAGTACTGTTTTTTAAGGGAAAAACAATTATTTTTGGCTGTATTCTAGACTCTAGTCATTCTGGGAGAAAGACACCAGATAAATTAGTTATTTTTTTCCCTCAAGTTAGTTAATATACGGTGTAGTCTTGGCTTCAGGAGTAGAACCCTGTGATTCCAGATGAATTAGTTATTAAGGAGAGATACATTCAGTAACTTAAGAATTATCACTTGTTAGAATTTGGAGAATGGGCACAGTGTGAATCATTCTCTTCCTGATTTATAGGAGGTTGTCACAGTGCAAATCAGGACAGAAAACCCTATAGCAGGTTTGGTTTCTTTGAATTTTCCTTTTTTCTTATTGGTTGGAATGCCATTGACTTCATAATGGAATTGTTTTGCTGATGTTTAAGAAAATATATTTCAGTGAGTCCGTGTAACGTCCATGTGCTGCCTTGGCCAAAAGTCAGTAGATTTAATGGCAGTGTTACTGTTGTCACTTGTACTTTGGCATCTTTGAAAAAGAAAAACATAATATTAATAGATATCTAGATATTTTTTCTACTCAGAATCAAATACTATTGTTATATCTACCTAGTGGAGAAAACATAACCTTAAAAAAAGTTGGATTCAGATTTTCTAAAAGAAACCAGTTAAAATGACGTTTCAAGACTTTTTAAGAGTTTACTTTATGGAATTAGTGAGCTCTTGGATCAACTCCTAATTCAGTATCTATTCTGCTTGAAGTCAGGAAGACAATGGACATTGTATGGGGTTCTTATAAGGATTAAATGTAATATATAATACAAAGCATTCAGTATGGTGTCTGCAAAATGCTATGTTCTTAATAAATGAATGGTATGTATTGTTAGCAGTGATACCATTAAATCATCACTGTTGTCATCCACAGCATTACAATAGTCAAAGCTTAGGACAGACAAAAATTAAGGTGATTCATATCGATATCCTGTCTAGACACACAATTGGTTTCAGCAATCACTGGGATTATGCATGGATGATCCACCCATTTTAATGTCCAAATCGTACAGAATTGTGCAAAATTAAATTGCTTCTAAAAATATAACCAAATTATAGCTGTAAATAATAAAATATCTGGCAGCTACTTTTAGAAATGCAAATCTGATTTTGTTTCCTCTCCTGTTTTAAAGCCCTCCAGTGACTTGCACCTTACTTTGAATGAATTCAGACGTTTTAAAATACCTTTAAGGGCTCTGCAGGGATCTGGCTTCTGCCTCACTTCCTAGCCTTTTCCCCTTTTCCCTCACTCAGTCTATTTCCCCGATACACTTGCTTTTTGTTTGTAGGAAATCAATAAATATTTAATGAATTAATAAGTAAGTATAAATGAAATCTGCTGAGATTTGTTCAGTTCATTTGCACCCTAATGTGTACCTTAACCTTAAAAGACTTTACGCCTTTAATTAAGAAAAACAAAGTTATTATTTATAGGTAGTATTTATTTTTCTCTCCTATATAGTTGACCCTTCTAACCTGGGTTTGAACTGCTTATATGTAGATTTTTTACAGTAGAGTACTGTAAATGTATTTTCCTTATGATTTTCTTAACTTTTTCTTTTGTTAGCTTTTTTTTATTGTAGGAATACAGTATATAATACATATAAGATACAGAGTATGTGTCAATTGAGTATTTGTTATCGGTAAGGGTTCTGGTCAACAGTAGGCTGGCTCTTAGAAATTTAGTTTTGGGAGAGCCAAAAATTATATGTGGATTTTTGATTATGGGAGTTGGGGCCTCTAACCTCCACATTGTTTTCTACTTAGAAATTTATTTCAATATGCAAATTAATTATAAGGTTATTGTAGGAAAAGACCTCTTTTGTATATACTTCTGCATGCTTTTAGCGCAAATACCAAGTATCTAAAAAGTTAATCATGATGCCTTTTCTGTTAGAACCTGGGGACTGGTTCTAACAGGATTTTTTTATAAAGCTAATCTCACAATAGTTTGATCATTTAAGGCAAAGAGCCTATTTGTATTTTTCTCTTCTAAAATACTAGCGATTTCCACTGCATATAGTTTGGAGCATAACAGCAAATATGCATTCCCATAAATTGGTCCACTTGAAGGATTTTAGAACTTGCTTTTTTACCTTTTCTATTTTGTTGGTTTCAGAGGGTCAAAAGATACAGAGTTCAAAACAGTGATCTCCTGGGAGCTATGGATTTGTCACCATGGTAACAAGCACACTAAATCAGTAAACAAGGACAGAAGAAAAGATTGTCTCTTATTGTTTCCAAGCAAGAAAGGTATCAACAAAACTCAAGTCTTTCAAAGCAACTATGTAATTCTATTGTAAAAGTGACTAATAGTTGTGGTCATAATTTCTGACATTTTTTTCCTGACCTAAAAATTGAAACAGTTAGATGATAGAATATTAATTTTGAGGAAAACGATTACTTAACTGCTATAAATTGCAACCACCTATTCACATCAGTTTCTTTTTTAAAAAATATTTTTAATGTTTTATTTATTTCTGAGAGAGAGAGAGACAGTGTGAGCAGGGGAGGGTCAGAGAGAGAGGGAGACACAGAATCTGAAGCAGGCTCCAGGCTCTGAGCTGGCAGTCAGTACAGAGCCTGACTCAGGGCTCAAACCCAGGAACTGTGAGATCATGACCTGAGCCGAAGTCAGACGCTTAACTGACTGAGTCACCCAGGCGCCCCTCATATCAGTTTCTAACCTTAATACACAAATTACTCAAGGTCAGAGTAAGTATGAGTGAAAGTTAATTACTTTTCGTCTATGCAGGTTGAAGCCTAAGAAATGGAAGAAACATTTAAATGAACAAATAAAAGGTCAGAGGAGTATCTTTAAAAAGGTTTTTGCATTTGAGTAGTCAGTGAACAAATCTCAGAAGTATGGTCATCTGGATGAAGAATCTTTATGTCTTGGAAATTAGAAGCAAAGCAGCAAGACCAGGAGTTATGAATTCTGCCTCTCTGTTCATTAAGAAGCCCCCTGCTGAGGGGCACCTGAGTGGCTCAGTCAGTGTAGCGACTTCTTGGTTCACAGGTTAGAGCCCCACATCAGGCTCTGCGCTGACAGCTCAGAGCCTGGAGCCTGCTGCAGATTCTGTGTTCCCCCGCCCATCCCCAGCTCACTCTCGTTTCTCTCTCTCTCTCTCTGTCTCTCTCTGTCTCTCTCTGTCTCCAAAAATAAATTAAAAAAAGAAAAAAAGAATCTGATGTTGGGATTGGACTGCCTCACAAGGCACACAGGAAACCTGTACTATCCATGCAGAGCTGGGGCATGTGATAGGAATGAGGCTGGAATCACCGCTGGCATTAGAGCTCAGGAGAGCACTTAGCACACTGCACTGTAATGTACTGTTTACATTTTGCTGCCTCAGTGTAGACTGTGAAGTCCATGTGGGAGGAGACCAGTTATCATCATCTTTGTAATAGTAAATGCCTAGTTATGGTGCCTAGTATTTTGGAGTTGCTGAAAATAGCTTGTGGAATGGATGGAAAAAAATACTGAAAAAAGAAATTCTATCCTGGATTCAGCATTCTCTCCACTTCTGCTCAGTCTTCTATCTTTGATGATAACACCAAAGGGCACGTTATTAAAGGATACGTATTTGTCTTTAATGAGTCGTACTAGTTTAGAATGGTTTATAAAAATACTTTGTTTTTTTTTATGAATTCTGCCTCTCTGGAGAGACTCAGTCAGTTAAGCATCTGACTTCAGCTCAGATCATGATCTCCCAGTTTGTGGGCTTGGGGCCCATGTTGGGTTCTGTGCTGACAGCACTGAGCCTGGAGCCTGCATTGGATTCTGTCTGTCTGTCTGTCTGTCTCTCTCTCTCTCTCTGTCCCTCCCCCACTTGTGCTTTATCTCTCTCTCTCTCAAAAATAAACATTAAAAAAATTTAAAAAATACTTTGTTTTCCTTAACAGTTTTTCTCTAAATTTTACACACATCAATTAGGCTAATAATTCTCTGAGGTGACAGTCGTCAAAGAAAAATTGCACCTGATGGAGTTAAACAGGCAAGGAAGACTTAATTCAAGACTTTTGCAATAAGGGAGAAAAATTGATACCAACTCCCTTGAAGCTAATGACAAGAGAGTTAAACACCTTTGGAAGCTCATGGAAAAGCACTGGAGAATGTTCGGTGGCTGGTTGGTCAGTGTGATCAGGCCATCTGTGTTTGCTAATTGACACTTAATGAAGTTAGGTTCCTACTGTCTCACAGAAACTGACATAGAGGAGCTATATGTTTCCTGATGACTGCATTTCAAAGGGATCCCTCCCACTCCCTTGGGAAATGCACTCCTAGGTTGTAAAACTGACAGGAAGCTGGGAGAAGATTTATATCTTAAGGGGGTGAGAAAGAATTTATAATTGCATGTTTTTAAAGTAAAAGCTTTAAGGAAAGGGTGGTCAGGGGCTTACTGTCAGGAAAAAAACTATCTACAATTTCATCAAGATGAGTGGAACATTTATACCATTTTGGCCAACTCTATATTATAACTTGGTAGAGAAAATTTAACCACATATCAACAATATTATCTTATTCATCTTAATTTTTACTATTTTTTAAGTTTCATAGGAGTTTCAAAAATAATGGTACACCAAAATTTGTTACATGTACTTGAATTCACTTAACATATAGTCTCTTAAATTTTTATAGATTAAGCTTGGTCTTTACAACCATCATTTTATTTTTATTTAGTTTTTTTTTTTTTTGAAGAATTTAATCTTCCTTTAGAATGCAAAAACTTGACCATTTATAATTGCTTTTAATCATAACTTCTTTAGCTTTGGTATACTTTTTTATGAGAAATAAGAGCCAGAATGATACTCAAAATCCCAAGTATGTTTGCAGCAAGATTCAATTCACAGATTTGAATAATTTATTATCTGTTAATCCAACTTCTCTATATTTGAGGCATTGTCTAAAGTGCTGTGGGAAGAAAGAAGTGAGATTCTGTTACTACTGAGGATCTTTCCATTTGGCAGAGGCTGTAGAAAATGTTCTCTACTATACTAGTATCTCTAGTATCTAGGAAGTGTCATAAGAGACATAGGAAATTACTGTGTGTGTATATTTGTCTGAGGGAGAGAGCACTTTTAAGATGACTTCATAAAGAAGATGATATTTCATTGGCTGCTGAAAGGATCAACATATTTATTTGGGGAAGACCCTTATTCCAGATGAAGCATATGTTTGAGGCTGAGGTGTGGAGGAAAGAATGTGAAAGTGTGTTTGGTATTTGTTGAATTTGCAAGTAGAAAAATAAATTTATTTAAACCCTTAGTTATGTTTCGTAAACTATAAGAAGTTGGGATGTTATATCACTGGAAGTACATTTTGTTACTTCATCAACCCTATAGACAGGTCCCAAACCTGTGTTTGCTTTTCGCTCCAAGGCGCCCATTGAGCTCAGCTCGATTGTCACTAAATTTCTCTTTTTTTCTACATTCTATGTGTCTCCTACCATGGCTCTACTGGTCTCTGATCAATTTATTCTGCCAGATTGATGGTTCTTTTTTCTCTCAATCTTTTACCAGGCTTGCATTGGTTCACCCAGAAGCAGAGGGACTTAGTAGAAAATGGAGTTGGGGTTAAGAAGGGTCATTTCAGATCAAGTAAATAGGAGACTGAGGTGGAGAAAAGAAGCGCATTATGATTTCAGCCTCAGAATGAAGAGCCTACAGCCTAAAATTTTTTCTCCTGCTAAGATCGGCAATCTCTAATGGTATAACTGCTAGAACTCCAGGTTATTGTAAGGTAAACGAATCTCTCTTTGCTTTCTTCGCCTACTTTGATTTTCTAAGTATAGTTTGGGACAGAATTCCAGAAACCGTTGGTGATATGCTCCACCTCAAGATGAGGATGCATGTGTGGGAGGAGTCAAGAGTTGGTGAAGGAGAAACCTGTATGGCATGAGTGCAGTGTCGAGCTGAGAAGGGAGGGTAACACCAGCTGGCAGAGATCTGTGGCAGAATGTATTTTCCCCAAATGACCACAGCCATATTTGTGGTGCCCATGCTTCCAGAACTTTGTCATTCCCCACCAAGAGGTAGATTCTATTTCTTTTTGGACTTGACTGTGCTTGAAATTGTTCCAGCCAGTGGAGTGCAAGTGATGCTATGTGATTTCTGAGCTCATTTAAAAAACAAAAAAACAAACAAAAAAAAACCCAAAAAAACTTCTGGGGCACCTGGGTGGCTCAGTTGGTTGAGCATCTGACTTTGGCTCAGGTCATGATCTCATAGTTTGTGAGATTGAGCCCCACATCGGCATCAGGCTCACTGGTCTCAGAGCAGAGCCCACTTCAGATCTTCTGCCCCTCTATCTCTCTCTGCCCCTCCCCTGCTCGCACTCTCTCTCTCAATAATAAACATTAACAAAGAAAAGAATAGAGCTTCTGCTTGTCTCTTTTGCTTGGGACTCTTTCCCTTAGAATTCATCCACTAACCTGTGATGAAACCCAAACTAGTCCATGAAAAGACCCACACCAAAGGGTCAACTTAAGGAGGATAGCACCAATTGCTAAACCTGTGAGTGGCTGAGCTTTCAAATGAATCCAGTTCACAAGTTTGAAATCTTCCAGGTGAGGCACTCAACATTGTAGAGCAGAGACAAGGTATTCCTGTTATGCCTTCTCCAGGATCCTAACCCAATTATTTATTGACACTAAGTTTTAGGGTAATTTTTTATGCAAATTTGTTACACAAACTAGGTTTATGAATAACAGGTGGAGTCTGATCCTTATTTGAACTATTGAAAGTTTTTGTGAAGGAAACATATAATCTGAGCTATGTTGAAGGGTGTCAGCTTTGATAATAAGATACCAGAAGCATTGAAGGGGAAGGAAAGGGAGATACCATGTTAATAAGGATCTAGTGTTGAATCATGGCAGCAGAAGTAAATAGGAAGAGGTGGAGGCGAATAGCCCTGTGAAAACAAGCCCACTGTATTTGAGTGCTGCTTGGATATAACAAAAAAGACTTATGGAAAGGGAAAAGTCAAAGAGAATTAAAAAAAAAAAATTGAGAATTTTTAGGAGCTGATATAGTTTGGGGAAAATAACTTGTTTGAGAATCTGAGTTCAGTGTGTCAATGCAGCATCCAAGAAGGATTCTGCAGCTGCTGGAGATACATAAGTGAGCATGCTTTTCAATGAATCAATAAATGAAAATTATAGGAATACGTGAAGGGAGTATTGAAAGGAAGATCAATGGATAAAGATGGGGGCATTGGCAATTAAGGGACAAGAGCAGGGAAAGAAGTAGAAAGAAGAGTTGGAGAAAAAACTCCCAAAACACCCTCAAAAATTTACAAGGATCCAGTGAAAGGCAATATTTCATGATGTCAAGGAAGAAGTTTCTTTCTTCCATGAAAAAATGGTTTGTCAATAATGCTTGGGATGACAATGAGGATTTAGAAAACAACTGGATTTTATGATTAGAAGTAGACTTTATGGAGAGTACTCTCAGGTGGGAATGAGGCAAAAACCAATTTTCATGGGAAGTGAGTGGCAGGGATAGAACTTGAAGCAGGAGGAATTCACCTGGTGAAACTTTTAGTGAAATAAAGAAGAGAAGAAAATGACTGCTCAAAGATTAGGGACATCTTTGAGGTAACAATGGAGAGGGAGGTAGAAGGGTTCAATGCATGGAGTTGGGGAAGAATCTTACAAAGATCATCTGTTCAAGTATTAGTCTTAAATGGACTAATGGAGAAGGGACACTTCTATGAGTCAAAAGAAAAAGTGAAGTAGAAATAGAAATCAGAATTATGTTCTTCCGTTTTGTTCCTGACATTAGTATCAATATTGAACTCTTTAGCTGGGAAATAATGATGTTCTTATTGAAGATACATAAAATGTTAGTTTGCCAAAACACAAGACTGATCTTATGCAGATAAATAACAGGAAATAGAAGACTTAATCTTAAATATTTCTCTTGTATGTAACTTTTGGTTTCCCAAATCCTCTGACAAGAAAATTTAAGACTACTGTTATTGGTTATTTTTGGGTTTTTTTTTTTTTTGATGTATTGTCACACTTCAGTCATGTCTGTTGCAAACATTTATTTCAATCTGTGTCCAAAAAAGTACTCACAATCTCAGATACTTACATAAATTAGCACTTTAAAACTCTGACAGATACCAGTTATATTTGGTCTTTGCTTTGCCATAGATTCATGAGAATCTCTCTTCCTCCTTCTCTTCCTATCTCCATTTCCATCCCCATCTCTATCATCTTCATCTGTAGGTAGATTTGGAGCTGATTTAGTTTCCACTATGCATTCAGGCTGTATCTAAAACTCGTTTTATTAAAAAAACAACTTAGATTAATTAGCATTACAGATGTGACATTATTTGTCTCCTGGAAAGCCCCTGATCTGGGGGATCATTAGAAAGTCCTATCATAAACGTCAAGGGTGAAAATGTAAATAAAATCTAATCCATCTATATACTGTGGTTATTGTGACACTACCCCAAAGCAGGAAAATAGAGACTTTCAGAAGAATCATATCATTCTTTTTTATTTTTTTAAGCAACTCACCCAAATAAAGTTTTATATACATGAACATACCACTATATTTCTCTCTTAGATAAGTAAACCAAAAATATTGTGACAGTAGAGATTATATAGGATCTTCTCCTTTGCTTTAAAAATATCTATAAATGGAATCTGTTTATATAGTGTATTGATAAAAAATAAACCTTATAACAAAAATTAGGAATGAAAAATCCCAGGAGGCTGGAGATTTAGAGTTCACATACCATCTGCAGTTACTGCTCTTGTGGTATTTGTGTACATAAAGATACCGATTGGATTTCAGAAGTTCATAGGAAGTATTTATGAAGCCAAGAACAACCCTCTTGTTGCAACTCCTGACTTACACAAAAGCACTTCAGAATAGCAGACAAGAGCACTTGAATTTTCCAATCATTTAAAGGCCACTTTGTGAGTCCAAATCCACATGGTTCAGTGCTTCTGGTTATTAACATTTTGTACTGTCATTTACCCATATTTGTTAAACAGTTTTTAATTGCTATTTTGCTTTTCTCCTTAAATAGTAGTCTTTGTAAATCAAAAAGAAATCCTGCAGAATCGGTTTTTTTTTTCTTAGTTTGCATTGAACATTTAAAATGAAAATTGCGACTGTGTTCTCAGCAGCCATTTGAATTGCTTTGCTTCATGTGACACTGGCTTTTTTGAAAGTCCCAACTATCACTTGACTCCTCATTATTAAATCATCACTCTACCTGTTGCCCTTGAGTAGGAGTCTCAGTATATGGTTTTATTTATTTCCTTAGCAAAAAATTTAAAAAGAGAGCTTGATTTAAAAGTTATTTAACAGGGGTGCCTGGGTGGCTCAGTTGGTTGAGTGTCCGACTTCGACTCAGGTCATGATCTTGTCTTCTGTGGTTTTGAGCCCCATGTTGGGCTCTGTTCTGATTGCTCAGAGCCTGGAGCCTGCTTTGGATTCTGTGTCTCCCCGTCTCTGTCTGCTTCCTCTGCTTATGCTCTTTCTCTGTCTCTCTCTCAAATGAGTAAATATTTAAAAAAATTATATAACATTGTTTTAATAAATATTTATGAAGATTTTAAAAGTTCAAAATTTAAACATAAAAAAACAAAAGACAACAAGTGTTAATACGGAAGTGGAGACATTAGAACACTTTTACACTGTTGGTGGGAATGTAAATGGTGAAGTCAGTATGGAAAACAGTATGGAGGGTTCTCAAAAGATTAAAAAGATAATTATGGTATCATGCAGCCATCCCACTTCTGGGCATTTATCGAAAAGAATTGAAATCAGGATCTTGAAGACACTCTAGCCCTCTCATGTTCATCATAGCATTATTTACAACAGCTGTGACACACAAACAACCTAAATGTCTGTCGACAGGTGGATGCATAAAGAAAAGGTGATATATACAAAGGAATTGCATTCAGAAATTAAAAAAAGAAGGAAATTCTGCAACATGCAACAACATGGATGAACCTTGAGCACATTATGCTAAGTGAAATAAGCCAGGCACAGAAAAACACTGCATGATTTACATGAAGTATCTAATATAGTCAACTTCATAGAATCAAAGAGTGATATGGTGGTTGCTGGAGGCTGAAGGGATGGGGAAATGGAGAGATACTAGTCAATGGGCATAAAGTTTCAGTTGAACAAGATGAATAAAATCTAGAGATCTGCTGTACAACATTATACCTTGAGTCAACAATACTGTATTGTACACACCTAAAATTTTGTTGAGAGGGAAAATCTCATGCTAATTGTTCTTACTGTTATACAGTTTTTAAAAATTAAATGAATCAGATATTTTACTCCCACACTGTCTTTAAGGTTTCATGTAATAGACACAGTATAGATTCATTCTTATTGTTCCAATTCTGTATTTTTGGTAGTTCTTTGGAGTAACTTTTGCCTTTTTATGGCTAATTAGGTGGAACTGAACTTTTCTTTGTCACTAAATTGTCATTTCACCTACAAGACTGAGATTTTTCTAGGTAATTTAAATAGAATTCTGGCACTGCTGTAAATTATAAACACATCTCAGAGTACTGTGCACCTGCTGTACATCAGGCTTTCTGCCAGGTGATGGCTATGAAGAAACAGTTTCCGCCCTCATGGAGTTCCCACTGGAAAGGAGGAGACTCATGACGATCACATCAGTACTTAAATTCCACGATTATCACCTGTGATCAGTACTATGCAGGGAAACGGCAGCGACTAATGAGAGGTAATAACACCGGGGGACCTATTACCCTCATGATTATGGGAGAAATCCTCCTTGTAGACTAAGAAATAACTAGTGACCTAGGCAAGGAATGAATGGTGTGATATTCCAAGAGAGTGAGCTGTGCCTTGATGTGGGAAACAGCTTGGTGTATTTCTGGAACTGAGAAGAAGGTCCTAGTGCAATAAAACAGGGAAGATGAGTTGGAGGTGGGAGGTTTGAGTTGAGAGAGACCAATTGATACAGGGGTTTGTAGCTCGTGACATAGGGTTTGTTTGTTTTGTGACAAAAAGTGGGAAACTGTTGGACAACCTAAGTAGGAAGTAGCACGATCTAATGTATTTCTTTCTTTAAATGATTCCTCTGGCTTATAGAAGGTCAGTAATTGGAGAGTGAGCCAGAGTGCCGTGAAGACTCTGCATTGAGGAAATAAGTCAGAAAGTATATCTTTCTCTGCGTTAACAAATACAGTTTGATTGTAAGAGCAATGGATATTATAAATATAAGCAATTCTGTGTTCTGTGTATCTCATTGTTAAAATTATTTATACTTTTGTAATATTTATGTTTAAACATTATGTTTAGTTTCTGCATAGAATCTTATTTCCTGTTTTCAGTTTCTCTAAAAATTTGAAATCATACCATAAATATGGACTTTATTCATTCAGAAAAATTTTACTGAGCATAAACTATGTGATAAGAATTGTACAAAGTGAAGACATTTACAACTGCCATCTGTCACCCTCCCCTGTCCCTACTTGCCCTGATACCTGTTGTCTTTCTTACCTCTGTGGATCGCTAAGCTATAGAATCAGTATTCACTAAAGCATCTTCTCCATTCACTTGAAAAAATGTATATATCACTTCTTTCTATCTTTTGTTAAATAACATCTTCCTTTAATTCAACTCCAGAGTGCTTGGCACTGCTGATTCTGCTGGGCTTGAGCTAGCATTAGAGAGAGAGGTAAGTTTCATCTCATGCCTTAATTATTAAGGCCCAGACTATCTAAATTTAATGCTGCTTCTGGAAACTCATAAGTAATTTTGACAAGAAAACTGAAAAATAAT
Organism: Crocuta crocuta; assembly: GCF_008692635.1. Classification (NCBI taxonomy): domain Eukaryota; kingdom Metazoa; phylum Chordata; class Mammalia; order Carnivora; family Hyaenidae; genus Crocuta; species Crocuta crocuta. Next base: position 2,606,515 of record NW_027527145.1, read on the forward strand.
TCTTAAAAGTAAAAAACCAGCATCTATATTTGCTATCTAGAGAACATAATGTACACACATCTAAAGAAGCTATCTGTCCAATGCAGTTCTTAAAAGAAACAAATGGAGTCCCCCAAATTAGAGTGCAGCTGTGCATACTTAATGTTTTGATTAGATATTTATGCAATGTGCAGGTTTTTCTCTCTCGAGATATGAATGCACAAGTCTCTAGCTTACTGTTTTTTATTTTGCTACTGCCACAAAATGCACAAGATCTCGTTAAAGTTCTCTTGTCCATTTATGGTGCATTTTAGTCACTCTTCAAAATACATTTCTTTGGTTATTGCTCAGAGTTAAGTGATGAATCCTCCATTGCTTTTAGAAAGAAACATAACACTTGCCAAGGACTCTAGAGTTGAAGTCTGTAAGTAAATTTCTGAGTTTCTGAGATGATCTTTCTTCACTTCTTTCCTTAGCCCTTCTAGACTCTTTGTGTTGCATGTACTGAAATTTAGTGTTTAGTAAGCACACTAAATCTCTTGCATAAAGTTAATTGTTCTTATAAAAGTTATTATTGAATTGAGGAGAATATGTTCAGGTTAAAGCAATCAACATTGGGAACCTGTGGTTGAAAATTTAGTTGCATATATTTAAATATTTGTCATGGGAGTTTGGAAGATGCCTACTTACCTTTGCAAATATAAATTAATGTTTTCTTTAATCTAGATGCAAATATGATCAATTGTTTTAATAAACTATATGATATTCTTACAATGATAATGGTTAAATAGTTCACTTGCATGTAGATGAATTGATCACTGATAATGTGTCCAGCTATCATGTAGATAATCTTTTTTTCATTGTTTAGAAGATAGATAACAGATGAGCAATATCCATAGTTCTCTCAATATCTATCAGTTTGTTCCTGAACACAATCCTGAGAAAAAATAATATAATGAACATGTGTTCTTATATGCTAGTCCATTGGTTTGGGGAGTGTTTTTTGTTTGTTTGTTTTTTAGGACATATTACTAAGGAAAGAAACTCAAATGAACAATGTAAAATTAAAATTCACTTCCCTTTTTTTTTTTTTTACATGCAGCAATTCAGTCATTGGTTTCAGAGATTTAAAAAAAAAAGCATTAGGTACTGGATACTGAGAATATAGGTAGAATTGATGGTCATTTATTTTAAAACAAAGGGAAATATTGTCACTTGAAAGAAGAGCTTACATTTTAAAAAATTTCACTTGCATAAAATGATCAGACTTTAAATTAGTCACGTTTGAGCAGCCACTGTGTGCTGTCCATTACAATAGCGGCAACAATTCTATCCTTCCCCTGCCTTGACTTTTGCAAAGAGATTTGCCAGGGCAGTACATAAGATGATCGTCTCTGAAAATGCTGACAGGAAGCTAACAACTTAAGTTCCTGTGTGTGAGAACCAGGACTCCGACTTTACCTGCAGAATGAACACGAGGGCTTGTCTTCCCCTAGTATGCTGTAAATGTTCAAGATATGCTTGTTTCTTGTTGATGGTAGTAAAAAATGCTTAGTATTTGAACCATCAACTCAAAATTAAGGTTTCTAAATGGTGGTAACCCTTTTAGTGTGTTTATCCCCTCACTAATGCGTGATGCCCAATTAGCTCAAGGTTTGAGGGTAGGTTGCTTAGATGACAGCTGTTAATTGGTGATGCCAACAGGATCAGGTTGAGGAGCTAAAGACTCAAGACCTGTCAACATAAAGGTCAGTGATTCTCAACACTGATTGCAGAATAGAATCGCCTGGAAACTTAACTAGTTGATGGTCAGGTTGGAAGTGCAGATTCATTCAGTCAGAAGCAGAGGTATAGGAAGCCTGTACAGAAATATTTTTACAACTTCCTAGGGAAGGTTCCTATTGTGTAGATAGGGTTGAGAAACTTGGGAGGGGCTCCCTTTCTGGCAGAAAGAGGAGAATTGAGCCACTGATTTCACCTGCCCTAAGAGAAAGTTTTGGTTACAGAGGCTTCAACATGATACTGTTTCTTTCCTTAGAGATGCCGTTTTCAAAGTGGTCAGAAGACTGGTAGCATCAGTGTCTGGAAACTCGTTAGAGATGCAGATTTTCAGACCTTCTAAAACAAAAACTCTGGAGAGAGTACTGTGTTTTAAAAATTCCTCCGGTTCATTCTGTACCTTAAAGTTTGAGAACCATCATTTTCAGTAAAGCCTTGGCTAACATATATTTAGAGGCTAACAATTGAAGCTCTCCTCACTCATCACCGATTTAGAGTTCAGTTAAGTAGAAAGTACCTGATCAATGAGATACACATCTTATCTGGATGAATAAACAGCTTCATCATGAAAATAAAGTAATGGACCTAGATGACATTTTATTGTTTTAAGAGCCTTCCAAGAGTAATGAGTTACATGTCATAAAGGTTCACATCCAAAAGTTAATCCTTTTCCAAAGAATATGTTGTGAATATTTTATTCCTTCATTATTATAATCCCTGAAGCAAAATGGCCTCTCCCAAAATTTGGAATATATTACATAACAAATCATGTCTCTGGTGGTCAAAATTAGACTCAGAGTAATAGATTCTCAAGTTGTTTCTTTTCCCATCTGAAGAACTAAATTGCTATTGAGGCCAAAAACATATTTTATACTCTGCTGATGAGTTAAGTCCTCTAAGAGTTGTAAGGATAATTGGAGTTTTTCTTCATCACTACTACAGCTTGATTCTGTCCAAGTATTTCATTTATTTAAGGAAAGTGTCATCTAAATTCTCTTTCTGGTCTAGAAGTTTCTAGGATTCTTGTTACTCTCACATTTGGTTTTCTTTTTTTTTTTTTTGACACACAATTTTTTTCCTACCATATGTCTACTCTCAACTTTGAATCCCCATACAGTGCATAGCGCCTTCCTTTCCCTATTCATCTGTTTCTTTTTGATAAGCTGTGCCCTTTCCCTGTTGCACATCATGAATCTCATTCCATCAAGTTTCAATAATACCTTTCTGTTCATGTGTACTTCCTTAGATTAAAATTGAGATAGAAATTTTAGCCTGGGATTTTGAGTATTCAAATATAATCATCTGGGTCTAAATAGTAAAGAGTTAAATGACAATTAAAATTCTCTTTCCATGTAGAGAATATAGTCAATGATGTTGTAGTAGCATTGTGTGGTAACAGATGGTAGCTACACTTGTGGTAAGCATAGCATAACACGTAGAGATGTTGAATCACTGTTGTACACCTGATAATAATGTAACATCATTGTGTGTCAACTATACTAAAAACATTTTTTTAAATTCTCTTTCTGTTCATGAAATCACAGAAATACCGGACTAGAAGGAATTTTGGTTTTGCGTGGTTCTGGAAACTGTGCTTTATGGCTTTTCTTTTCATGTAATAATCATTATTTTACCTAGGGATTAGAAATTTTAAATTAGTTATTTTTTCTTTGCCTTTCAAGCTGTACTTTATTTTTTATTAAAATATTTTTAATGTTTATTATTTTTGAGAGAAAGAGAGAGCGAGCGAGAGCGAGCGAGCATGAGTGGGGGAGGAGCAAAGAGAGAAGGAGACATAGGCTCTAAACTGTCAACACAGAGCCCAACAAGAGGCTCAGACCCACCAGCTCTGAGACCATGATCTGAGCTCAAGTCAGATGCTGAACCAACTGAGCCACCCAGGTGCCCCCAAACTGTACTTTAAATACCTTTCCTGGGGCACCTGGGTGGCTCTGTTGGTTCAGGATCCAACTTCAGCTCAGGTCATAATCTCATACTTGGTGAGTTCAAGCCCTATGTGAGGCTTTATGCTGACAGCTCAGGGCCTGGAGCCTGCTTCTGATTCCCTCTCTCCCTTCCTATCTCCCTCTCTCTACCCCTCCCTAACTCACACTCTTGTCTCCGTCTCTTTCTCAAAAATAAATAAACATTAAAAAGATTAAAAAAGAGGAGCGCCTTGGTGGCTCAGTCAGTTAAGTGACCGACTTGATTTCAGCTCAGGTTATGATCTCATGGTTCATGGGTTCAAGCCCCACATCAGACTCCACGATGTCACAGTGTGAGTCTGCTTTGGATTCTCTGTGAGTCCTTACCGTGTGCTCTCTCAAAAAATAAATAAACTTTAAAAAATTTTTTTAAAAATTAAAAAAGAAAATACCTTTCCCCCTAGCTGCTAATTAGCCTGCCATGAGTACATTATTGGTGTTGTAATATGGAATGTGAAACACCTAAATTGTATTTGTCAATATAAACAGTGCATGCCTCTGTTCTCTTTCTTTTCTTTTTTTTTAAAATGTTTTATTTCTGAGAGAGCACGAGAGCGAGAGACAGCGTGAGAAGGGGAGGGTCAGAGAGAGAGGGAGACACAGAATCTGAAACACGCTCAGGCTCTGAGCTGACTGTCAGCACAGAGCCCGATGCAGAGCTCAAACCCTTGAGCCCTTGAGATCATGACCTGAGTCGAAGTCGGATGCTTAACCAACTGAGCCACCCAGGTACCCCACCTCTGTTCTCTCTATATGTCTATTCCTAGTTCTCAGAATCTTGACTCTGAAGTGGAAAAATACTATATTTCCTTGTCTTTTTAGGTCTTGCTTTGGAAGCAGTTTTGTTTTCTTAAAACAGTAATTCTCAAACTTTAGCAGTACATCAGAATCACCTGGAGGGCATGATGAAACACACATTGCTGCCTACCCTCAGAGTTTGTGATTCAGTAGGTCTGTGTGGGGGCTCAAGAAATGACATTTCTAACAAATTCCCAGTTAATGCTGCAGGAGCTGTGAGCAAGTTTTGACTCCCACTGTTAAGGTGTTCTGCCTCCACAAGATGAATAACCAGTGGTCTTGGGACATCAGAATCTCACTTGAATTTACCTACTGTTCACCATATCCATTTTCCACCTCATACCATTTCTCCCTATAGTAGTCAGAGTGATTGTCTTAAAATATGAAGTAGTCTGTATAGTATTTTTGAACGTGGTTGCTTCTCTGCCCAAAGCTCTTCAGAATCTTTCTGTTGCTGTCCAGATAAAATCCACCTCTCTTCCCCCTCCTCCCCCCCAACATTGTTGCAAGGCTCAGCGTGATCTATTAGTCTTTCTGGCCTCATCTCAGGGCTTGCTCTCCTCTGGCCCTCTTTCACTGAAGACTTTTTCCCCTTCTCAGCCCTTATTCATGTGCTCAATCCCCAGGAATGTTCTTTATTTAGGTCCCAGCATAGAAGTCATCTTCTCAGAGATTTTCTCTGACACCCCATTCTATGAGGACTCCCCGCTCCACTTCCGGGTTTGCCTTGGACTGAGTTGCTTCTTAGGAAGTGAGACTTCCAGTGCTAAAACCAGGACAGCTCCAGGCAACCTGGGAAGATTGATCAAGCTACCTTCTCTCCAGCTACAAATTTTACTTTTGCTTTATAGCACCTACATAATTTATAATTGTATATTTAGTTGTGTGATACTTTTAAAGTGCTTACCATCTTTATTAGATTATAGCTCCATAAGGGAACAGGTGATATCTGTTTTTTAATCTTTTTGTCTCCAGTGTCTAGCACTATGCTTACAAAGTACTTGCTCAATAATGTTTGTTTTTGAAAGAGTTTTATTACTCTGCTACAAAGGGAAGTGGAGAATGCTGGCATGTGTTATGCAATAACCTGTATCATTTTGTCCTGCTTATAAAACATATGTCATCATATCAGAACATTTTGAAAATAACCTACTTGCTTCCTATTGGCCCCTAGACATTGGTAATGTGTTTTAGTTGACAAGAGTATACCAATTCCACTTATATACATGGACTCCTGATCTCAGCTAAGAGAGCTGCAACTAAAGAAACACCTATGTCACCAACCTAATAAATTGGTACACACAGACCTTTTTAAACTAATAACAAATAATAGTACCTAATAGTGAGTTTTAGATAAATGCCAAGCTCTAAGTAAGCACCGTGTATATATTATCTCTTTAAAAATGTGTATGTTATGAGATAAATACTCTTTTATTATCCTCATTTTCCCTGGACACAGGGAGAATAAGCATGATACCCAAAGTCACTTATATATTAAGTGGTTCTTTCCAACTTAAACAAGCACAGGATTTTATCTATTTCTTTGACAAAAGATGATAAGATTGATAGTTTTTGAAAATAAGTTTATTTATTTATTTTGATAGAGAGTCAATCAGGGGAGGAGCAGAGAGAAAGGGATAGAGAGAATCTCAAGCAGGTTTCATGCTGTGAACACATAGCCCAATATAGGGTTCCATCTCATGTTTGGAGAGATCGTGACCTGAGCCAAAATCAAGTTAGATGGTCAACCAACTGAACCACCCAGCTGCCCCTGATTTTTTTTTATTGAAGTACAATTGACATACAATATTATACTACTTTCAGGTGTACAACATGGTGATTTGACATTTATATATATTACAAAATACCACAAAAAATATAGTTATCACCTGTCATCTTATAAAGGTATACTATTATTGACTATATTCCCTAAAGATTGACTCTTCTAAATAAGGATGTACTTGCCTGGATTAGAATAGATGATCATCTTGTCCAGGCAAACTGCTGAATGTTACCTATTCATTATAGAAATGAATTATATATTTAAATCATATGCATTATATATATGCGTGCTAAACATGTACGCAATAATATATATTATATAGATCTATTTGCTAGAGTTCTGCTAGTACATAAGAGCTAACATTTATCAAATGCTTACTGTGAGTCTAATTCTAAATTAAGTACTGTTAAAAGAGATGTTCTCTCATTTTAACATCATACCTTATGAAGTAGTACGTTGTCCATCAATAGATGAATGGATAATGAAATGTGTGTGTTATTATATTTAATGCACAGCCATACAAAATACAAAATTGTGTTTTTTGAGAGATGGATAGACGTAGAGGGCTTTATGATAAGTGAAATAAGTCAGACTGAGAAAAACAAATTCCATATGTCTCCACTTATAAATTGAATCTAAAAAAATAAGCAAACAAAAAGGGGAATTAGAACTATACAGGGAACAAAATGATGGCTGCAAGAGGGGAGGAGGGTGAGGGTTTGGGCAAAATGGGTGAAGGAAAAGAGAATGGGTGAAGGAAAAGAGAAGATACAGTCCGCCAGTTATGGAATGAATGTCACTGGAATAAAAAGAAAAGAATAAGGAACTTTTCCACGGAAGATGGCAGAGTAAGAGAATATTAAGCTCACCTTTTTCCAGAGGTATAACTAGGTAATGCCTAAATCATTGTAAATAACCCAGAAAATGACCTGGCAGAACAGATTCTCCACAGGTAAATGTAGCCAAAAAGACACATAGAAGATGATTGTGGAAGGGTGGAGATGAGTCAGGAGCAAAAGGGACCCTTGACCCTTAGGACTTTCCACGGGAGGGAGGGGTGCTATGGGCATGGAAAGGGTAGGGAACAGACCCCCACACCAGGCACCTCAGGCATGGGGGGACCTGTATAAAGAAGACAAATCCGCATAACATTTTTTGACTTTGAAAACAAGAGGGGCTTAGCTTCATGAATTCTTATAATCTGTGGGGCTTAACACCTAGAGCTTTAAACTCAGCAGGCTCAGATCTGGGATAGCTGGAGAACAAGGGGAAGCTGAGTCCCTGCCTTAAAGGGACAGTGCAACAACAGCTCTACTGAAATATCCCACAGAAGCAGCAGTTTGAAGAATGCCAGACGTGTATGGGAAAGAGATTTATTAACTCAGAGCTTGTGCTGGAGAGGCAGGGATCTTTAGGACACTTCAAAAACAAAGGAACTGGAAGGCACCATTTTGCTTTGCCATCCCCCAGCCTAATATAGAGACATCTGTGAGAACCAGCACAGTGCCAACACTCTATACATAGCTTGCTAACAGTGCACTCTGCTCCCTTCAACCCGCTGGCCTTGGCAGAAATTTTCCTAGGTGGCTGCAGGACCCTCACTCAGCTTACTAGTGTGGATCTTGCTGACACCCTGTGCCCTGCCCCAGCCTTTGCCTATGGACATTGCCCCTCTAATATGCCCTTGTCCAGAGCCCATCCAAAGTGGTTCCACAGCCTGACAGTGTGCAAGCAGCCTTGACAGAGCCCAGCACCACTCCCAAGTGACTCCTGCCCCAGAGAAAGTGGATGATAACCAGAAACACCAGTCCATGTGCAACCCCAGCAGTGGGCTGGAAAAAAAAAAATGCCAGGTCTGACAGCAGAACCCAACTACTAGCAAAGTTTCTCATGAGATGACTCAGGGAAAACACCCTTCACTTCACTGCTACTACATCTCTGGCAAATGCCTAGTCTGACTCAAAGGCAGCCCCAGACTGGCCCACTATCAACACACAGATCTAACCCTGCATACAGCAGGCAAACAGAACCATTGCAGAAAACTGAACTGAAGGCAAAAACAGCTCAGCCACAACAGTAGAGTGCACACAACACACATAGGAGACACTCCTGAATCACCAGATTCTGGTGAACAGGGGACACTGCACAGCATGGTATTATGGCCGTCTTCATAAGGCCACGAATTTGAAAGGCAGAAGACATAGCTTACTTTCCTAATAGGCAGTAAAGACACAGAAAGTTAGGAGAGAGAGAGAGAGAGAGGAATGTGTACCAAATGAAAGAGAAGGAAAAAATCACAGTAAGAGAGCTAAACAAAATGAGGATAAGTAATATGCCAAATAGATAATTTAAAATAATGGCCATAAATTGAAATAAGAGTGGAGGACCTTAGTGAGACACTAAAGAAAGAGATAAAAGCATAAAAAAACAAACTATCAGAGATGAAAAACTCAATAACTGAAATTAAAAGTACACTAGAAAATAAATAGTAGACTAGAGGAAGCAGAAGAACAGATCAGTGGTCTGGAGTACAGAGTGATGTAAAGCAATCAAGCTGAACAGGAGAGAGATAAAACTTATAAAATATTAAAATGGACTTAGGGAAATCAGCAGCACCCTCAAGCACGATAGAAATGCCAGAAGGAGAAGAGTGAGCAAAGGATGCAGAAAATTTATTTAACGAAGTAATTGCTAAAAACTTTCCACACCAACTCTGGGGAAGGAAACAGACATCCAAATCCAGGAGTCAGATAGTCCCCAACAAAATTCACTCAAGAAGGTCCACACCAAGACACACAGTAGTTAAGAGGGCAAAAAGTAGTGATAAAGAGAGAATTTCAAAAGCCATAAGGGAAAAGAAAGTAGTTACATACATGGGAAACCCCTTAAGGCTATCAACTGAGTTTTCAGCAGAAAGTTTGCAGGCCAGAATGGAGTGGTATGATATATACAAAATGCTGAAGGAAAAAAAAATGCAGCCAAGAGTATTCAATCCAGTAAGGCTATCATTAAGAATAGAGAGAGAAAGAGTTTCCCAGACAAATGAAGGTTAAAGGATTTCATCAGTTCTAAACCAGCCCCACAAGAAATGTTAAAGGTGGCTCTTTGAATAGGAAAGACCACAAGGAGGAGTAAGAAAAGTAGGAAGCAAAGAAGCAGTAAAATTAAGTATGTCTTTAAAAATCAGTCAAGGGATTCACAAAATTAAAGGATGTAAAGTATGACACCATATAAAAAATGTGGGGAAGGGGCTAGGAGTAAAGAATGGGTTTGAACTTAAGCAACCATCAACTTAATATAGACTATTATATGCATAACATGTTAGATACAAACCTAATTATAACCACAAATAAAAAACCAGTGATATATATGCAGAAAATAAAGTAAAAGGAATGCAAGTATATCACTAAAGAAAGCCATCAAACTCTGACAAAAGAGTAAGAGAAGAAGGGTACAGAGAAGAACTTCAAAAACAACCATAAGACCTGTAACAAAATGTCAGGAGGTACATCCCTATCAATAATTACTTTGAATGTACATGGAGTAAACATTCCAATCAGAAGCCATTGGGTGACTGAATGGATACAAAAGTAATGTGACCTACAGGAGATTCATTTCAGACCTAAAGACATATGCAGACTGCAAGTGAAGGGATAGAATAGCATGTATCATGCAAATGAAACTAAAAAGACAGCTGGGGTAGCCATACTTATATAGGATAAAATAGACTCTAAAACAAAGAGACAAAGAAAGATACCATATAATCATAAAGGGAAGAATTTAACAAGAGGATAAAATTGTAAATATTTATGCACTCAAATACATAAAGCAGCTAATAGTAAACATAAAGGAAGTACTCATAAGTAATACAATACAGTACGGGACTTTAATAGCCCATTACATCAATGGATAGATCATCTAATCAGAACATCAATAAGAAAACAGTGATTTGAATGATACATTGGACCAGGTGGATCTAAGAGATACTTTCAGAGCATTCCATCCTAAAACAGCAGAATACACATTATTTTCTTGGGCACAGGAACATTCTTCAGACTAGATCACATGTTAGGACACAAAACAATTTTCAACAAATTCAAAAAGATTGAAGTCATACTATACATCTTTTCTGACATAACACTGTGAAACTAGAAATCAACTATATGGGAAAAAATATAGAAAGACCACTAATACAGGGAGGTTAAATTATGCTACTAAATAATAAATGGGTCAAAAAAGAAATCAAGGAGGAAATAAGCAAATACATAGAGACAAGTGAAAATGAAAACACGACAGTCCAAAGTCTTTAGGATGCAGCAAAAAGCTGTTCTAAGAGGGAGAGAGGTTTATAGCAATATGGGCCTACATCAAGAAGTAAGACACATTTCAAATAAACAACCCAACATTAAACCAAACGGAGACAGAAAAAGGACAAACACCCTCAAAATCATTAGAAGGAAGGAAATAATAAAGATTAGAGCAGAAATAGGTGAAATAGAAACTAACAAAACAATACATCAGTTGAATGAAATCAGGAGCCAGTTCTCTAAAGATCAACAAAATTATAAACTTTTATCCAGACTAATGAAAAAGATAAAAAGAAATCGGACTCAAATAGACAAAGTAAAAATGAAAGAGGAGGAATAAGTGATACCACAGAAATAGAAATTATTGTAAGAGAATATTAAGGAAAATGATATGCCAACAAATTGTATAACCTAGAAGAAATGAATAAATTCCTAGAAATACATCACTTTCCAAACTGAATAAGGAAGAAATAGAAAAACTTAGAGAGATTACTAGCAATAAAATTGAATCAGTTTTCAAAAAACTCCCAACACACAAAGTCCAAGACCAGATGGCTTTACAGATGAATTCTACCAAACACTTAAAAGACGAATTAATAATTATTCTTCTCAAACTACTCCATAACATAGAAGAGGAAAGAAAGCTTCCAAACTCATTTTATGAGGCTAGAATTACCCTGATCCTAAAATCAGATAAACTACAAAAAAAAAAAAAAAAAAAAAAAA
>NW_027527145.1:2617973-2636490 GCF_008692635.1 Crocuta crocuta
TCAAAAAAAACAAAAAAAACAAAAAAAAAAAAAAAAAAAAAAGAACTACAGGCTAGTGTCTCTGGTGAATAGAGATGTATAAGTCCTCAGCAATATATTAGCAAACCAACAATATATTTTTAAAAAAATCAGGGGGGCCTGGGTGGCTCAGTTTGTTAGGCATCCAACTTTTGGTTTCGGCTCTGGTCATGATCTCATGGTTCATGAGTTCAAGCCCTGTTGTGGTCTCTACACTGACAGTGCAGGGCCTGCTTGGGATTCTCTCTAAAAGAGACCACAAGCAGTAATTTCTTTGATATCAGCCACATTTTTCTAGATATGTCTTCTAAGGCAAGGGATACAAAAGCAAAAGTAAACTATTGGGACCACATCAAAATAAAAAAAAAAAAACTTTTGCATAGCAAAGGAAATAATCAACAAAACTAAGACAATTTACTGAATGGGAGAAGATTATTTGCAGATGACATATCCAATATGGGATAGTATCCAAAATACAACTCAACACCAAAAAATAAATAATCCAATTAAGAAATGGGCAGAAGACATGAACAGACATTTCTCCAAAGAAGACATACAGATGGCAGACAGACACAGGAAAAGATGCTCAACATCACTCACCATCAGGGACATGCAAATCAAAACCACAATGAGATATCACCTCACGCATGTCAGAATGTAACGTAAAAAACAGAAGAAAAAACAAATGTTTGTGAGGAGGTGGAGAAAATGAAACTCTTGTGCACTGTTGGTGGTGCCACTGTGGAAGAGAGTATGCAGGTTTCTCAATAAATTAAAAATAAAGTTAACATATGATCCTGTAATTCTCTTACTGGGTATTTACCTAAAGAATGTGAAAACAGTAATTGGAAAAGATATGTGCACCCATACAACATTATTTACAGCAGCCAAGATATGGAAGCAGCCCAAGTGGCCATCAGTAGACAAATAATTACATTATATATAATGGAATATTAGTCAGGTATAAAAAAGAATGAAATAGTGCCATTTGCAACAACATGGAAGGATCTAGAGGGCATAATGCTAATGAAGTAAGTCAAAGAAAGACAAATACTATGATTTCACTTGTATGTGAAATTTAAGGAAAAAACCACCAAAGGAACAAAGAGAAAAAGATGTAAACCAGGAAAAAAATAGACTCTTCACTACGGGGAACAAACTGATGGGTACCAGATGGGAGGTGGGTGGGGGGACAGGGGAAATAGATGAAAAGAATTAAGAATATACTATTGTGATGAGCACTGAGTAATACATAGGATTGTTGAATCACTATATTTTATACCTAAAACTAATATAGCACTATGTATTAATTATATTGGAATTAAAATAAAATAAAATAATAGCAGAGCATAAGAAACACTGTTTGTGATATTATAATAATGATATAATGGGACAGATGGTAGCTATAGTTGTGGTGAGCATAGCAAAATGGTTCCACAAATTGTACACCTGAAACTAAAGTTACAGTGTGTGTCAACTTTATTCAAACAAAACAAAACAAAACAAAACTTTTGGCGGTGTATGCCAGAAAGAAATAGAAATTCTATTTCTAAAGAAAAAAATTCTTTTTTAACAGATGGAAAGGGTGATCAAATATGCATGAAAGGTAGAGACTCAGAGACAACATCCATAGAAAATGAAAAGAAAATATGGGCTCAGATGCACTTTCACTACAGCCAAGATTTCTTGCAAAGAGAGTGCTCTGAAATCTCAAATTTGTGGAAAAAATTCTCTCTGGCAATTAGTTACTCTTAGTGGTTGGCAAGACATTGAATACACTTCTTCAGAATGTGTCAAATGTCTTCAGTCTCGCTCAGCTGCCACACATACTACCCACACAACAGTAACTGGCTCTGATTGGCTCAACAAAGATGCTCTTGCGATTGAATTAAGACCAAAATAAATTTCTTCCTCTTCCTAGTCCTGCAGAAGAGAAACAATAGTGAGACTTACGATCAAAGTTAAGCCATTCAAAAAGAAGAATTTGCTTTCTCTTCTTCTGATTTATAACATTCAGACACTACTTTTGGTAATGCTCTTACTACTCTCAAGGGAAAAAAAAAATGAGTAAACTGTTACAGAGTGGAATCTACATTTTTTTTCTCAGAATGGATGACATGTTTAAGCCACAAACAAAGCCTTTCCTTCAGTAGAAATTCCATTTGGTTACTAGTGGGCAAAATTGCTTACAGTTTTGACAGGATTCACAATTTGTGCCTTTCCACAGGAGTCTGACTGGAAATGAGTCACAGATTAAAATGAAGCAAGATTTATTGAGGTTTGTCCTTCATAGAAAATTGAAAAAATAAGAAGGATATCAAATTCACTCTAGTCTGAATTGGATATTGATATACTTGTTCCATTGGGGTCTGTGGCAAGCAAGATTACTCATCCATATAGGCTATAAGCCTAATTAAGGACTTAATGTATGATGGTGTTAGCTGATACAGAAGTTGAAGAGAGATTGTGATTTCTAGAAAGTTTTGGTAATGAGTCTTACTAAGAATATCACCTATGGACATGAAGGTATTTGCTCAAACATAAAGATATTTTCTCTGAGAGACTAAAATCAGTTGCTTCTGTTTGGGATAAAAATGCTATTTGGAATATTTACTCCAAGTCTAGTTCTTTTCTCTTATATATTAGAAACTAGTAATTAAAATGATAGATTAAGAGCGCCTGGCTGGCTCAATCAGTAGAGCACATGACTCTTGATCTCAGGGTTGTGAGTTTGAGCCCCATGCTGCATGTAGAAAATATTTAAAAACAAAATATTTAAAAATAAAATAAAATGATATATTAATGTGTACATTGGTTTCCTTGGGCTGCATAATAAAGAACTGGGTGGCTTAAGATTATAGAAATTTATTGTCTTACGGTTCCGAACACTAGAGGTTCAAAACTGGCAGCATTGATTCTCTCTGAGAACTGTACAGGGAACTTTTTCTGTGTTTCTCTTGCAGCTTCTGATGGATCACTGCCAATCTTTGGCTTGTAGACACATAATTCCTATCTCTACCTTTATCTCACATAGTGTGCTCCCTGTGTTTTTTCTGTCTCTTCATATATTATGTTTCTTTACTCATGTTTGTCACTGTGTCCAAATTTACCCTTTTTATTTTTTATTTTTTTATTTTTTAAATTTTTAATTTTTTTTAAAGTTTACTTATTTTTGAGAGACAGAGAGAGACAGCACCAGCAGGGTAGGGGCAGAGAGAGAGGGCGACACAGAATCTGAAGCAGGCTCCAGGCTCTGAGCTGTCAGCACAGAGCCCTATGCGGGGCTTGAACCCAAGAACTGTGAGATCATGACCTGAGCTGAAGTCAGACGGTTAACCAACTGATCCACCCAGGCTCCCCCCAATTCCTCCCTTTTAAAAGGACACCAGTCATATTAGATTAAAGCCCAGCCTCATGACCCCATTATAACTTGATTATCTCTGTCTGTAATGACTCTATTTTTAAATACATTTATATTCTGAGATGTTACCGGGTCGCTCAGTTCTTGTCCCAGAAACACCAAAGGATTGGAGACCCAAGACCAGAATGGGGAGGTAGAGTTAATTGAATAGATAAGTATAGTGTGTTTCAAGTGTGAAAGTGGACCACTGCCTGAGTAAGAGTCGCAATGGCACTGAAAAGCTCTAGCTGCATCCTTTTAAGCCAGCTTACTGGATATATAAATTTGGGTTTGATTGACATTTTGATTGACAGCTCTTTGTTACATAACATTTTGGCCTCTGCACATGTGTCTACCCATGATGCCTTCTGTTATAATTGTAGTTATTTATGTATTGTATATTCATGAGTGTCTAATGAGCTGTTTTTGTGACCTTAAAGGTAGTTAAGGACAAGTTGGACCCTTTGTGCACATGCTTAGCTCTTAGAAGTCCCTGTGGCTTTTGAGCCAGCTCTGTCGTAGGCTTTACCTGTTCTGTTTGCCCTTACAGGTGACTCTGAAGGTGTGGCTCTTGACCTTCCAGGGTGGCTCTCAGGGTGTGGGCAGCATCTGCTTGCTTCTGCCTGACTAACTGCCTGACAGAGGTGCTGGGGGGTTAGAACTTCAACATATCTTTTATGAGGGGCAGCAATTCAGCTTGTAACAGTGAGTTATCAATAAAGCTCTTTTTTAAGGATATGTGATTCCTAATGTTTTATGCAGATGCAGGTGGGTTACAAATCATGCATGGAAACAGTATAAATTTTCTACCTGGTGCAAGCTTTCTGAAACTATAGCCCCATGAGACCTGAACCCCACAGCAGTTACTATAGGTATTTGAGATGATAATCACTTTGTAGTAAGTGAAACAGTATTATTTCATCCAAGGTAGCTTTTCCTAAAAAGATGGCAACTATAGAAACTCCATTAATGGGGAAAAGAAAGTAGATTGCTCCTTCTTTTATTTGTCTAAATTCAAAGGCAGAGGGAAGGGGACTCTGATTCCCAGTGCTGTTCCCTGGATGGCATTATTTTAGCACCATGAACAAACAACTACCTACCACAAGACTTCTTTTGAAATTCACATTCAAGGTATCTTTTCCATAGTTGTCTGGCCTCTAGTGTTCATTCTCATGGACTCTAGTAATAACCACCACTATCTCAATGTATTTCTTTACACTCCTTTCTTGTTTCTGCTACTGTAACTAATTTTATGAGAACTATCTGACCTAGGCACAGGTCACTGATTTCTTCTATTCACTCTAGGCTACACACACATGCACGCACGCGCGCGCACACACACACACACACAACCAGTAGAGATATAATTGCTCATTCATGTATGGAAACAGTCAGTATTCAGCAAAAGTTCACTCCTTCATCCCAGATGGTGACAGTATTTCCTAGAAAAGTTCCTGTACACTAACTCATGTTCTTCCTTTAACTCTGTTAGTGCTATGAAGTGCTTGCTTTGGACCAAGTTATTAATTGAAATATATAATTATTAAACTGGAAACAAGACTCTGGAAGGATGAGAAGAGGGAAAAACGCTAAGTAGTCAGCTGCCTGTGGTGTTCACTCCTAAGTCACTCCTACTCTTCTCTCAGGGACTTGATTATTATTTAAAAAAAATTTTTTAATGTGATTTACTTTTGAGAGAGATGGAGCATGAGCATGAGCAGGGGACAGGCAGAAAAAGGAGACACAGAATCTGAAACAGGCTCCAGGCTCTGAGCTGTCAGCACAGAACCCGACGTAAGGCTTGAACTCACAAGCTGTGAGATCATGACCTGAGCCAAAGTCGGATGCTTAACTGACTGAGCCACCCAAGGTGCCCCTAAGGGACTTGATTTTGATATCAAAGTAACTTGCTTGTCGACTAACCTTATAGTGTTTAAGAAATACGTTGACGTTCTTAATTGGCTGATTAATTACAAAATTTGACCTCCTTCTTTCCTAACAGCCAAGTTATAACAGTATTCTCAGCCATAAATATGATCCCAAGTGGATTAAAGAGAAAAACTACCCTCATCTGATGAAAAATAGTTTTAGGAGATTTTATACTGTATTTAATTCCGTTTCACCCATGCCCATATTGAGAAAATATCTTCTAGGCCATTTTACTTTAAAACAAAAAAGGGAAAAAGGAATTTAATCAACTCTTATATAGGTAGACTTTGGAAAGAAAATAGGTGGATAGTTTGACTTGGAGGATGAGAGAAGACAAACATGAAAGAAAGAAAACCCTGAGGTGAAGATTGGAAATCTGTAGCCAATTACAGTGAGTAAATTTCTTGCTGTATGAGAAGTGACTGCAATTGTGGGGGCCGGAGGGAGAAGAAACTCACTCAATAGGGCATCTGTTAGCATCATCCCAGGCACCTTGTGGCGCTTTAGGTCTATTGTCATATCTTAAGTCCCACATGTTCCCTACTTTGATTTAAAAACATTCAGCAATCAGCAGCTGGGTTTTATCTTATTATTTATAATTTATGGGTGTTCTTATGTCCTTAAAATAATCACAATTTCTAATACCCAATTTCTTTCTTCCGGCTTTGCCACCCGATTCTACTGTGTTCTTGGCCATTCAGTTCCCTTTGTCATTCCTCGGTCTCCTCATTTGCAAGCATGGGGACATTACACTTGTCAGTTCCTTCTCTCAGACTGCTGGGAAGATTAATGGCATAATATGCTTAAAGCCTGTTGGACTCTTTGGAAACAAGGTGCTACATATGCACAGTATTTCATCCTTATTGATCTCCACTTTGAGGGAAAATGAAGTAAAATGAACACAGCTGGGGCTTAGGTTAGAGTAGGATTCAGGCTCTGAAACTATGATTGGGGGAAATAATTCCTCTTACTTTGAAACAGGTTTTCTTTTCAAGAACCTTGAGAGTGAGATCCTGAACATTTTCCTTTCATAATTGATTCTCTGTATGATGATTCTCTCTGAGGCTCGTTGTCATCTCATAATTTCCTCATAGCATGTAAAGTTTGTGCTTTTCTCCGTAATTTATACACATTGTGTTACAGAAAGTAGAAGGTCTCTTATAAATATAAAGTAGCAAGTTAAATTATGCAAGATGTAATTTCTATGAAAAATGGGGGAAAAGTAGTTTTTATCATTATGCTTTGTTTTTTCAAGAAAGAAAGTTCAGATGTTAGAGTTTGGACTTAATGAAATTGTAGCCATAACTAACAATATCAAAACAATTCCATTTCTCAGAGCAGACACTAAGAAACGTTTCACATGGATCATTGGTGTGAGGGGACACATTGGAATCACAAGAGAGCCCCTCAAACCTGTCACCATTGATCCCATGCACAGAGGATACCTAGGACTACTAAAAACACTAACCTTTTATTGAATTTTTACAGGGTTCCTCACATTTACATAAAGTATCTTGTTTTTTATCAGTTAAAGTTTATTTTTGAGAGAGAGAGAGAGAGAGAGAGAGAGAGAGAGAATGGGAATGAATGAGTGAATCCCAAGCAGGCTCCACGATGTTAGTGTAGAGCTCAACACGGGGCTTGATCTCACAAAGTGAGATTGACCTGAGCCGAAATCAAGAGTCGGAAGCTTAACCCATTGAGCTACATACATTATCTTGTTTAATCCTCACAACAGTTCCATTATTTTCTTTATTTCCAAAGTTAAATTAAATAACTTGTCAGAGTTCACACAGCTAGGAAGTAGAAGAGCCTGGATTGAAAATTATCTGGCAAAAATCTGTGCCAATGTTGTTATATTCTGTTTCTGAGAAGGAGTTCAAAACCTCATCCTATATTCATTGAGTGTGCTTTTGTAAATCAAGTGTCTGTTTCCTCCACTAAAAGGAAACCAACCAAAAGAGGATGCAAGCTCTTTTGAGGGCGTTGAATGTGTCATATGTTGTGGGAAATCCAATCATAAGCCCTGTGTCTATGCATAGGAAAGATATCTGCAAAGGGCATATTGCTGTTTCCTTGATGTGGATAAGAAACCTGAGGTTTCCAGACAGAAGCAATGCACCCTAATCCCATAGCGGGTAAGGAGCAAAGCCAGGATTCTCATTCAGGACTTCAGACTCTGGTCCAGGGCTCTTCCCATGACACTGAAGCTTCCTCTACTCTTTTTTTTTTCTTCTTTGTTCCCAAGGCTCTTATTTTATAAGGTTCTTGATCACATCTTAAACTCTGTAAGTAACTTAGGGACCATGCTATGTATGTTGAAACAATAGGTACCTTTAGCCTTCAAAAGACCAAGAGAAAAGTAGTAATTTATAGTTTCTGCAAGGTGCCATGCCTTTTGCTACATATATTACTAACCCCACCTAATTTAATTTTCTTAACCATTCCGTGATGTGGTAGTGACTGACTGACTGGTCCCATTCTACAGCTGAGGAAACTGAGGCACATAGAGGCTAAATTACCTGCCCAAGGTCACACAATCATTTATATACAAGTCAGCCTGACTCTAAAACTTGAATTCATTTAACTATGCTACACTATGGTAACACAGTACAGTGTCTCGCAAAGCTTTATTTAAATCTAATTGCACAGTGAATGACCAACACAACTTGTTTCCCTTAAGAGATGCAGATTTTATTGAATCTTTCTCTGGTTCACTGTCAAAACAATATTTTCATTAAGATATTTGAATGTGATTACTACTTATTAATGAAGTGAACTGAAAAAAATGGGAGTTTGTAATAGAAATAGTTCCCTCAGGGAGGATTGGAATTCTTTGCATTCTTTTGTCTTCTGCCAGGCTGCTTAGAGCCCTCACCCATGGAGGGCCTTCAGCTCTGTCAGAAGTGCTGGCCTTCTCATCAGCATCAGATAATTACAGGTTTCACGTTTCCACCCACCTGGCCTTTCTATTGCAAATTGCTGACATCCTTTCTTTCAGGGAGAGCCAGGATCCAGTAACTACAATCCCTTCCTGCCCTTTGCTCAGCTCTCTCTTCTTTTTATCTGTAGAGACTCTATACCCACACTTAAAGAGAAACCTGCTGTCAAGATGCAAGCAGACGCCACCTCTGCTTTCACCACTGCTGGCCAAAAGCCTAGGCCAGTGACAGGTGGGCAGGAATGAGATTCCCAGCACACCTATGAAAGAAGCGTGTCGGGGCACAAGGAATGATGATGATAAAATAATATTGAAGCAAAGTGGAATAGCAGCTGGTATGTGGAAAATGTCATTAGTGTTCTAAAGAGGATCTAAAGTCATTCTTGGAAATGTAATCTAAGATGAAACCTACAACCTAAGAATTTGTTGTTATGGTTGTCGAGATAAGACGGCACATGTCAGCCTGGTTGTGAAAAAGCCAGAAATTTTGAATTTTGCCTCCTTGATTTTGGATAGGGACAGTGGTATATCACATCCATGAATGTAGCTGGTGTGTCTTAAAGGATGATTCTTACCTCCTGAAATGAATGCTCAAAGCTTCATGTCTCAGCCTACGGGGTCCGCCCCGGCCCCCCGGCCCTACACACATGCTTTCACCAGTGTTTACATGTGGTGTGGAGATGAGGGAATACTGCTAGCTGCCTCATCCCCTTACTGATGCCGCACTCGAAGTGTGCTTCCTGAACCTGCCACAGGTCATGCTGCCCCCAGACACTGGCCAGGAATAGCCAGATCTTCTGGCTGGGGAATTGGATTTGGGGCTTCCCACATGAAGCCTGGTGGGACTTTTCTACTTGCTCAAGATGGTGGCCTCTGGGGTAGAGGGACAACAGTAATCTATCATATTCTTCTGGTGCTATATTTGGTGCGGCACCGTGCCCAGGTTACACTGGGATCTTTTGTGTGGTTAGAGATCCTTCACATCCTTCTTTCTAGTTAATATGAAGCTGTTTTTACTGAAATCAAGCATCATTATCTTGCCAAATCAATATAATGGGCTGGATCATCTCTTCTTGCTCCCAACTTGTGAATTAAGGAGATTTTCTTTGTCTTAGATATTCTTCTACAAAGGTTAATTTTATTCCCTAGTGCTTCACTCAGTCAAAAAAACTTTATGTGAGGCTGGCAAGGCTCACATATATCCAGAGCTATCCTAACTTCCTAGCACCAGCAGCCCTTCTCCAGAGAGCCAGTTTGCTAGAGGAAGATGGGCTCCAGACAGCGGCTGTATCCAATTGCCTCATAAACCCAGAAGGTTTAGTGTGAAGTTAGGATGTAGGCTCTGGAATCACTGTGGCTGGTTTCAAACCGTGGTACTAGCGGTGTGACTTTGGCTGAGTTACTTAAACACTCAAGCCCAGTTTGGAAACAGGGACGCTAATTTCTATCCCATAGACTGTGGTAATGGAGGGTGTTAGGCTCTCAAAAGTACCGTAGATACTCTCAGTACAGCCTGGAAGCCTCGGTTCCACCCTGCCACATGGCTGTGAATGTTCCCACCAGCAGCGTTACTACAGTGAGTTGAGCAGACAAGAGCAAATGGGATCAGCATACATATTAGCCAGAAGATTTGTAAAACCCTACCTATCCCTTCTCAGCCAACCCGACATCCTATTATTGGAAATATTGGGGAGAAATTTTAGTTGCAGGTAGAATGTAATGCAAATGAGGATGAAGCCAAGTAAATACTGTATTTTGACTATTACAAATGTTAGCTATTATGGTTTATACACCCAGGGCTGTTGTGGCCTATGAAATGCCTGTTACATATTTATTTATCTGAGCCTATGCTTAGTCATTTTATGTACAGCCATTGTTTTGGCCATAGAGTTCTTATAAAAAGAAAAGAAGGGATAATTAAGTCAAATCGTATGATTTCCTGAAATTAACAATAGGCTTTCTATTTTGTATTCCTGTCTCTCCCTCTAGCATTTTCATTTTTGCAGGTGAGATCGGTTCATCCTGAAATTTAAGTAGAATGAAGAACAGGTGAACTCAAATAGAAAAATAAATCCAGGTCATCCAAACTGAAATTGTATTCTGGGTCATCTGTAAAATGTCTTTGACCTCCTTTTGTTTCCACAGCTGTAAAATGGAAAACTTACAGCCAATTCCATAATTTTAAGGGTTATGAACAAAACACTAAAAGTACTTCTAAAATTAAAGTCATGCCCATCTTAATTTTCACCTTTAAGCACAAAGGTGGTGCCAAACAGGCAGTTAAATAATCTGTCTCATGAGTAAAATAGTATTGTATGTGGCATATAGTACTTTACATAGGAAATTCTGTTGTAGAGCAAAACAAAGAAACAAAACCACCACCACCAAAAAAAAAAACAAAAAAAACCAAAAAACCCCAAAAAACCCAACAACAAAAAACAAAACAAAACAAAACAAAAAAAACCCCGCTTAATTGGGAGCCAGAAACCTAGATTCTAGTCCCAGAATGAATCCAGGTTTAATGAGGTGATATTCCATTCTTGGAATTTTATGTTCCTTATTTGCTACTTGAAGGAGTTGATGCTCTCTGGCTCCTTCTTTCATTGCCAACATACTAATGATTTTATTTAATCAGTAATGTAGAATGATTATGGTATCAACAGTTCTCTTCTGAGATTTAGTAGAGGTCAAAGGATTCCGGAGAGTGGGGAAGGGAGAGGGGATGAGGGAGAGGAAGATGTGGGAGACGAGGAAGAAGGAAAAGGAAGATTCCTTTAGATGCCATGGAGCAGTACCAGCCCCACATGATATTATGAATTACCCATGGTTTATCTTTGTATAAACCATTCTGTATTCATTCAGTTCCCAGTTCCATGCTATCTTCAGATATTCAGATGAACAGTGTCTGGCTGATGTTCTAATCTTCCCACCCTCCTTCGGTGTGTCCTCCCTTAAGAGTCTCCATAGCTGAAAACCTCCTCTCTTTCCTCACATATCTGAACCCATCTGCAAGTTGGGAGATATTTAACTAATTAATTAATGCCTAAGTGAGAATGACTTAATCTTTAACTCTCCTCCAGATACTTAATCAGTGATACATTTTTTTAAAAGGGTGCCTGCAACTAGCCTGTTAGCAGAGAATGAAGTTAAGGGCAAATCCAAGAGGTTGGGGCAGAGTTGCCTGAGTACCGCCAGAGCCATGCATGCAGGTCCCATGGGATTCTGTTCTCCGTGGTAGTTCCCCCGAAGCACCTCCTGCTTCCTTGGCCCCTTCTCATTCTTTTTGTCTGAACACAGAGATGCTAGTAAGTGAGCTCTCATATAACAATAGCTCCCTTGAGGCGTCACAAATTCTTCATGAACTAAATCAGGATATAAATAAACAAACATAACCAAATGAATAAATAATCCACAGCTTCCTTCGTGATGACATTAGTGGCTGTGACTGTGGGAGTAGAAAGAGCAGACCCAGTGCCTTCTTTCTAAGGAGACACATGCCTAGATCCTTACAGATCAAAATGATAATGGAGGGCAGTCAGTGTTTACCTGGGATGAAGAATAAGTCAAGTGATATCTTGGAACATCTGCTTTTCCCCAAAAGCCTATTCATTCCCATTCATGTGTTTAATGTTACGGTGAGAAACAGGGAACCAGAGTTTTTCTTCTTTGTACGATAGCCATCGTTACTCTTTCCAAACCCATTTCAGTAGATGTGGCTCAAGCCAGAGATTCTGTTATAGCTGCTACCAAAAGGCAAGGACCCCAGCTCCCACGCTACATTAGAAGAATCAGTTGTCTCCCAACAAATGAAAAATGTAGTATCAGAGGAGGGCTGGAGTCTAAGGAGTTACCAGGACACTCAGCTATGACCGTAAGGCTTGACCCCAAACCCTGATTACACTGCGGGGTACTGGTACTTCCCTAATCATGCAGCTAAAAGCCAACAACACATGGGCTGTATCTCATCTTGAGAGCCCAGACACCCTATCTGCTGCTCCAGAATGCAGTGGGCAGTGGAAGATACGTGCATCTTGTCTCTATGATTGTTCCCAGGGATATTGTTCTAGAAGGCTTTATTTGTGTGCTGCCTGGTCATTTTTCTCTTGTTTATACAACAGGATACAAAATAAGTATTTATCATCTAATTTGTTGCTTCCTAACATTTTTCCTGAGAAAAGTGCCCATGTATAGTCATGGAAAAATCTCACCTACAACTCCCAGAGGTCTCTAAACGGGCTCAAAATGGATTCAGTGAACCCTAGCTCTAAAACCCCGATAGAGGGAGTCTTCGTTGCTCAAGAAAAGCAGTGCTAAAGATAATCAGATATCTCTGATAGAAGTGTGTGTGGTATTGGATCCAGGACAATCTAGAGGCATTGTAAATACTATAAACATTCTATGTTAACTTTCCCTTCCCAGACTAGACTATCTATCTATTTTAGATAGAACTATCTAGACTATCTTCCCAGACTATTTTAGGTAGAACTTTCCTTAAGTTTCTCTATCCTTTCACTACTTCTTCAGAAACACTTATTTGCTATCAGATAAAAAGGGTTTCAAAAATTTTGGAAGCATGGACTATGCTTATTTTTAAAATATGTTATGTTTTTAAGTCATATGCTCAATTTTCCTTCAAATTTTAAACACCTTTTCAGGTGATGTACTTTTGAATTTAGAGCAATGGTCTATTTGCTCGTCTAAAGAAGTACAATGAAGTATTTTTCTGATATTTCTAGACTTTTTGGGCAATCTTAAGTGTGGGTATTATACTGCTAGATAGTCCTGAGAACATCTCAGTCAGAGGAAGTGGATTAAAAGCACATTAGTATGGATGCATGTNTTGATATTTCTAGACTTTTTGGGCAATCTTAAGTGTGGGTATACTGCTTATACTGCTAGATAGTCCTGAGAACATCTCAGTCAGAGGAAGTGGATTAAAAGCACATTAGTATGGATGCATGTTTATTTGATTTCATCATTAACATTAGTTATTACCTTTGCAATTATGATCAGAATATATAATCTCAAGCCCATTAAGTCTTATTCTTCTAGTCTCAGCAGGATCTTGTTTCAACTAATTAACACAAAGGTCATTGTTCTCATTTTTAGAATACCAACAGATTGTAAAAACACAACACTGATTATGCTGCCAGGTTGGGAGAGACACAGCATGAACAGAATCTTCTGCGCCATGAGAAGGAGTGGGCTTTTTCTACTCTTGTCTCTGCATGGGTAGAATTGACCAAAGATCAAGAGGAAAGTTCCAATCAAAATCTCTCTGGACTGGGAACATTGTTTTCAGTGTATATCCAGCTGTCTGTGGAATCCTAATGATTTTCTTGAAGATGGTGGCCCTGGTTCCTTCTCAGCTGAGAGATGATCCAGTCAGCAAATATTGATTATGTTAGCAGTGTGCTGGTGGCATAACATAATTGCTGGGAAGGGACTCCCGCTCTTTCAGTGGTTAAGTAAAAGTGGAGACAACAAGCTACTTAAATGTTATATAAGGTAGAAGGTGATACATGCTGGAAAAAAAGGTAGAGATTGGTTTCTATTACACATACATAAGGGATACAAGATAAAAGATACCTTCTAGCTGGAGAGGAATCAGGGAGAGCTTGATGTGAGGAAAGCCACTGAGGTGAGCCTAGAGAATAAGAAGGCTTGGAATATGCAATGATGGAGGAGAGTGGATTCTAACACCCTCGCAAAGGCATGATCCACAGGACCTCCTGAACTCCAGTACAATGTTTGTGTGTTTGCGCTAAGCTTCATGTCATTTCTGCTGTCCTAACTCTGCTTCACTCGTCTCTCTCAGTGATTAGCCCCAGATTGGCAATACCAGCAGGGACCAAGGGGAATTCTTCATTTTTAATGCAGGCTGATGCTTCTAACTACTTTCCTCATAAATGCTGGAAAAAACAGATTAATGAAGGCTCTACACTATCTCAGAAGCATAGCTTGGAATACAAATCAGTGTGACATCCAGTTTTGGAGGAAATCTTTAAAAATCTGTAGTTAAGTAAGGAAGCTGACCACAGCTAAAGTTTTTCTGGAGGAAAGCAAATAATTGAACTAGTCCGACAGAGAGAATAGCTACTCTGTCAGAGTGATAGTTGAAAAAAAAAGCCATTTTTCTTCCATCATAGCTGATGTGTAAAGGAGATGTCACAGGATAGCTCATACGTGAAACAAAATCAACATGTTCAGGGAGCTCAGTCTCTAAAGACTTTACTTTGAACACCAGAAGAAACAGAAATAGTCTCTAATGGGGTAATAAATTGAAAATGAATCCAGAGTTTTGCATCCCCTTCATCTTGTTTGAAATTCAATATACACTCACTAAATTTCTTTGTGTTTTTACCCATTTATGAAGCCTCATTTCTTTATAAATATATCCCATGTGCACTTCCGTTGATTTAATGTGAAACATTTCATGCACTCATAAGTGTAATTTTTGAATATGTGCTTTTTCAAGTGCATTCCTTTGTTTTTCCTGTTCTTTTTTATGTTGGCCTCACCACCACCCAGTCTTTCTTCCACTTACGTAACCCAATACTCAGACTAATCCTCGTGAGCATCTAGTATGTGTAGACCCTATTGGCTGCAAGCTCATACAATCATAATTTGCATATGTACAAATATACTTGTTCAGGGTGTTTTGCAGTGGTTTGTTGTACACAAAAACCAAGAAGTCATACTTCTCGATCTTGTTTTTCCACTCACCATTTCTTTGTGGAAATCAGTCCAAGTCAAATGGTTTACCTCTCATCCTTTCCTTTTAAAAAATTTTTTTCAATGTTTATTTATTTTTGAGAGGCAGAGACAGAGTGTGAACAAGGGAGGGGCAGAGAGAGAGGGAGACACAGAATGTGAAGCAGGCTCCAGGCTCCGAGGAGTCAGCACAGAGCCTGACACAGAGCTCAAACTCATGAACTGTGAGGTCATGACCTGAGCCAAAATCGGATGCTTAACCTACTGAGCCACCCAGGCGCCTCTTCTCATCCTTTCTTTTTAATGACTGCATTGGGTTACATGGTGTGGATATAAAAGTTGAGGTTATCATACTTTGCTTTATTCTTGAAGTGAATAGTTTTAAATGCCAGCAAAATACTTATATTTTAAATGTCAACAAGTTAGGCTTATAAAAACATGTTTTTACATTAGCCATCAATATTAAAAAGCTAATTAGATTTGTGCACATTACAGGGATGCCCTAGAGACTTCCATTGTTTATAGTTCACCTCCCCACCCCTCCCCCAGCCCCCTAGAAGTACTGGAAGCCTTTACCATCTGGCAGGAGAAAAGGCAGATAAGGACCATGTTTAAGTTGTCACTCCAAGTGAAATTGGTTTTTGGCTGGTTTCTGTTGTATATTCATTCAGTAACAACATTCCTGCCTTCTTGGCATTACTCCTCTATATGGGCAGTTTTTGCCTCCAGCCTGCTTCTGTCCGCATCCTGTGTCCTTCATCTCACATTGCCCAAGTGCAAACCTCTTACTTGCTCTCTGTTTCTGTACTTTTCATATCTGTCTGGTTTGATCATTCCTCCTTGCTGAGCTAATTTTCTTTCTTTGTGCCACACTTCCTGAATGTTCCCTATTTCTCCCCCTCAGTATCTCTGAGGGCTTATACCCTTCATGACACATCCACAAAAACCACTCTTTGGATTATGTTTGAATTACAGGAATAGTTCTTTACTTGCTTTCCTCTTTCACGAGCTTACTAACCCCGAGTGCACTGTATTATCTTACCTATTTTGTAGGCCCAGAATTCAGCACACTTCACGGGGCCCTCTGTGCAGCAAATGCTCAGAAGACATTTGTTAGGCTGGCTTTGTTGCATCTGTATTTGTTACACAGCCATTAGGCTGGCTTTGTTGCATCTGTATTTGTTACACAGCCATTTGGCTCCCAGAGTCTGTTATTTCTCACCATTGGCTCCATACATACTTCAGTCACCAGCTGCCCATGATACATCTCCTGTGTTTGTTTTCTCCTTTTTCTTTACCCCTTCCCCTCCCAACACTTTATTTTAGATCCTTATTATTTCTCCTCTGGGCTACTGTACAAAGGTTCTCTGAATAACCATCCTGTTTCCTGTATCTCTTCAGTCATATATATTAGTATAAACCTCCCACACCTTAGCTCTTATTTTGTCATTTGCTTACAAAAACCTCCAGGGCTTTCAGCCAGATGGATAAAACCAGACCTCTTAGGCTGGCTTTCAGATGTTCCCCACACACTGATCCCAGGCTCTGTGTCCAGGCTTATCCATACCACTACATGGTCTTGTCATGGTCATCTTGACTATTGTGTAATTTCATTTTCGGTATTTGAAAATTTTAGGTGCTTAGTGTGTGCCTTATTTATTTCCTTTTTTGCACCTTAATTATAAACTCATCTCTATTATTGATAATTTGTCCATTCTGGAAGGTCTTGGAAATCACAATCTTATCCCAGTCTTTGAGGGAATTGCTTTCTTTCTACCAGATGTCATTCTCTCTGCACTAACTTCATTATGTTTTGTTTATGCCACTCTTCTGGTGCTCTTTATTTTATATATACATATATGTTACATATATATATGTAACATATATATAAAATGGCCTCACTCATCCCATATATATGTATGTATATATATGTATACGTATTTTGTATATAATGTATAATATATAATATATATTTTAATTATCTTTTATTTATTATATTAAATATATTATTAAATTATGTATTACTATATAATTTATATACTATATATTTAATATATAATCATGATACGTGTGTATATATATATTTGTGGCTCCTTTTGTTATATATATTTGATTAATAGGCTATAAATCTCTTAGGCTAGAGATCATGCCTTATTGATCTTTATGTCTTGCATTATGTACTTTAAATAGGACTCTTGAACTTAAACATTTTAAAGAACAATTTAACTATTCCTTACAAAATCTCAAGTAANTTTGGGCCAGCTTTACAACTTTTAATAGGAGAAAATTAAACCCACATTTTCTTGACTAAAAATATAATATCATTAAATGTTTATTGCAAGAATTTTTTAAATTTAAATAAAAAATAATTTTTACCTATATATTTTAAGTAATAGTCAAGGGTACTCAATATTATTTCAGTGAGCTGTCCCCTATTAACTAATACCTAGAGCAATAAAGAGTTTTGGCACATTCAAAATCTTTTTAGATATAGTAATCCATATGGCAACTCCATTGTTGAAAGAGAAGATGTGATCTTTCTATTTACAGAGCACATAAATGCTGTCCTAAAGCATTTCTTGCCAATATTTTTAAAAAACTTATTCCTTTTTCTCAAGTTTTAGTAAAATTTACCTGCATTTTGACCTTAATGTAACAAGTGCTGTGTAAGTCTTTGCTGTGTACAATTATTCCTTTTTTTAAGATAATTTTTTAAAGAAATGATTCACTCAAAAATATGGAATTTTCATTTACCCTGGAGTTACTTGTTATAAGCAAGAATTTCTCTGGTCAAAATGGATCAAAGGATAGAAAAGTTCTCTCAATATTATAGGGTTGGAGAAGGACTTTTACTTCTATATTGTATCAGGTTTATATATACATAATATCTTAAAAATTATTGGGGCACCTGGGGTGGCTCAGTCAGGTAAGTGTCTGACTTCAGCTCGGGTCATGAATTCATAGTTTGTGAGTTTGAGCCCCATGTCAGGTTCTGTGCTGACAGCTTGGAGCCTGGAGCCTGCATCAGATTCTGTGTCACCCTCTCTCTCTGATCTTCCCCTGCTTAAACACTGTCTCTCTCTCTCAAAAATAAATAACGATTTAAAAAAAATTATATGTCATATATGTAAATATATATCACCTCTTTTTGGCCAGCATTTATTATATAAAATCATACTAACAGATAACTTTTTGGTTCCTGTATATTGGTTTATTTGCTCATTTCAGGTATTTGAAAAATAAAACAGAACCAAAATAAATTGAGAACAAGGAACTCTACTAGATGATCTATTATTACTATTCTAAATTCCTGATATATCTGGGTCTGAGCCAAAGCAAACAAGGGTGTCACTCACAAAGAACATGGTGAGACAGGCCTCTGTGAGCTCTGCAGTCCTACTGTTCCCGTTCTTTTCTTACAAAGGAAACTCTGGCAATTATTTTTTATTTATTTATTTATTTTTTTTACAAATAGTTTATTGTCAAATTAGTTTCCACATAACACTCAGTGCTCA
>NW_027527145.1:2636661-2656800 GCF_008692635.1 Crocuta crocuta
TCTCTGCCTTCCTTCCAGAGCCCCAGCCAGCCAGGAGCGCGGACGCCCGGTGTCCGCGCGCGGCTCTTTCAGGGGCCCCAGCCACCCAGGAGGACAATGGCGGCAGGCGCGCGGCTGCTCTGAAGTCCAGCTGCCGGGAGCAGCACGAAGCAGCAGTCTGTGCGCTCAGCCCCCCCAGGACCAGTTGGCGGGAGGGGACCTGGCGTGCAGGTATTTGGCAAGTACAGTATTTCTATGCCCCAAGTGTAGGTTTTCCCCCCGAGCGGAGGTTTTTCTGTTTCGGACTCTCTCCTTTTCCCCTCTCACTCCCCGTAGAGGGTAGAGGGGGATCGCCTCCCACCCTGGAGTCTCCGATCCCGGCCCGATTTTATCTTCCCCGGTTCGCACTCACGTTAGAAGGCTCTCTCAGTGGATTCTGCGTCCTTTTTCTCCCAATCTCTCAGGTTTTGTAAGGTTTCCAATGGCTTCAGATCTTTTCCGTGTGATGTATGGGCGCGAGTGCAAGTACGGAGCTCCTTACTTCTCCGCCATCTTGCCCCCGGTCAAACTCTGGCAATTATTGAGTGACACATAGATACTAGAACAAGAAGCAGTATTGAGTCTTCCAAGCACGCCTTGTGTATTTAAAAGAGCTCAGGAAAAGGAAATGGTACAACTTACCTAGATAGTTAGGTTTTATATAATTAATTAAAAGGTTTTAGAATGAGTTTTATTTTGGTTGGGAGGCCAGAATTTAACTTTAGTGTGCTTGGCTCTATGCTTTTTCCTGGATCAGAAAGCAATGACCTTCCTTTCTTATCTCTCTCTTTTATTTTTTCTTATTGGTCAGCATATATTCATTTCTTTCTTTCATAGCCTTCTGCCTTATTTTGACCAAGCAAAGCAAGCAAGGCAACAAAGGAACACAAAAACCCCAGGATGCATTGTACATGGAAAGATCAGCATAATTCATAAGGAACAATCTTCTCCAGCCTTTACTGAACTTTAAATATGTGACTCTCATGTGAATGTGCCAGTATCCCATCATCAGACTATGCATTAACACACTGAAAACCTGAATTAAAATGCAAGTATAGAACAAGTTTAAAGTCAATATCGTACACATGGTCATTACATATTTAAGTCACATTTAATCACACGCTCAATATATTTTTCTTCAGATCTCGGTTTAGCCTTGATTATTAATTGCTTTTTGGTTAGATAGTCTTCTTAGAAAATGATTACAGTAATGGTTTATATAGATAGCTCAAATTGTGTGGTATTTGTGATCAATGTGTATTTTAATTATTGATGGCTTTAGGAACCTTGCCATGGGTACCCTACCAGATGTGTTTCTGTAGAGTCTGAGTTAGGAGATGAGCACGGAGATATGTGTTCAGCCTTCGCTTTGACCTTAGTGGTTTTGTGAACTCAGGTCTCACTTTCTTCTTCTGCATGTATGAACATCTGTCAGTCTATTCTGTCTTTCCTAGGAGTGTACATACAGCTGCACCCAGGATCCGGTCCTCAGATAATGTCTGATATCCTTCTTTCCTTTTAACTTTATCAATGAATATATTATACATTTTATGTGCCGCTTAGCAGGGACTTTGCAAACCCCACTGGGGGTTCAACTTCATTCTTATGATCTCAGAAAGGCTGAGGACCATGATACTGTTTTGAAAATCTCTCCTAGGTATAGGTCCACAGTTGGTGACAGATACTGGATTTGAGATAGGCACAGTTCCTGTGCAGTGCCTGCTGCTTGCACACTTTCCACATGGAAAGGTTTAATAGAGGTGTGAAGGGCCTTGGTACCAATTCAGGGTGGTTTTATATTGCATGGACCCTGGAGGATTGGAGCAAAGAAGTGACCAGTCCCACTAGCCAAAATTAAGACCTTCATTTGATAGTCTTAACATGAGATATTTCCCAAAGTCTTTGACACTGGGAATGTTTAAGATGTGACTGAATTACTGTGATACATTGCCCCCTGCACGCACACGCGCACACACACACACACACACACAATTATTTACATATGATTTTATTCATTTAAATTTGATTTTTGATACGTTTCAGCCACCAAGCTTCTAAGTCATGGGAGTTTATATTTAGCTACTACCACACAGCTGGATAGTAGCTTAAATTCATAGAAGCGTGTAACTCCTGAAACACTAGCCTGGGTCTCATGCAATCATTGCTATTTTGATTTTTTAAAACCTCTGGTGTAGAAGGGAGATCTTTGAAAAAGTTTAAATGGAATCTAATTTTCTTCCGACAATTCACAGACTAGCTTCTGTTGCAAACTCCAAATTTTCCATCATAAAGGTATGCGAATAAACAAAACAACACCTAAATACAAGTTGTACTGCCTCTAACAAACTAGAATCACCTGCTTCTATAAATCATGCTTCTTTATTTTCCCTCTGACCTTGGGCTGCTTCTCAGGCCATTTTACTGTTTCCAGCCCTCTCTCTCAATTTCAGCTTATCCTTAGGTGCTAATTAAAATGGCAGGTGTTAAATTGATCATTAGCACGTTTCAGCTACTGCTCTGAGCACAGAAGTCCCTCTAGTGATTCTTTGTTTTTCCCAGTATAATCCCTCTTTCTCCAGACGTCTCTGCTGCTGCTCCCTAGCAACTCTAACGGCTTCTTAAAGAGAAAGCGGATAACCTAGCATGTCTGCCCCAGCTGTTCTTCATTTATTTCTCAGGCTTGTTCCCTCTGAGTAAATGACACACCAGACTTCTTTTTTTCTTTTAGTAATGGGCCAGCATTTTATTTAAGTATTTTGGAAAAATAAAACAAAGCAAACCTCTGTTAGACAGATTTTCTACACTCCTCATTCAAATTCCATGTACTCAAGTAGACAGTGTCCATATGGACACACTTCTTTCTTTAAAAAAAGTTTTTTTGTGTGTGTGTGTGTGTGTTGTAAGAGCAATTAACTTGAGATCTGCCCGTTCAAGGGTTTTTAAATGCATAATGCTGTCTTGTTAATACAGGCGCTGTGTTGTACAGCGGACGTCTAGATCTTACTCATCTCGTTTAGCTAAAACTTGAAACTGGTTGAACAGCAACCCCTGTTTCTTTTCCCTCTACCAGACAATGGCAACTGCCATTCTACCCTGCGCCTATGAGTTTGACTATCAGATACCTCATAGAAGTGGAATCCTGCAGTGTTTGTCCTTCTGTGTCTGGTTTGTCTCTCTGAGCCTAACGTCTTCCAGGTTCATCCGTGCTGTTGCAGGCGGTGGGGTTTCCGTCGTTGTAAGACTGAGTAATACTCCATTATGTGCATTCACCGCGCATCTTTATCCATTCATCTGTTGATGAGCTCTTAGGTTGTTTCCACATCCTATTGTGGATAGCACTGCAGGGAGTCTGGGAGTGTAGATATGACTTTAGGATCCCAATTTCAATCCTTTTGGGTATCTACCAGGAGAGGGATTGCTGGATCACATGGTAGACCTATTTTTAATGTGTTTGAGGAACCTCCATAGTGTTTGCTCTCTGCCCTCCACCCCATGTTGCAACATCACTTTCTGCCTGTGCTGTGTCAGGGAGAGTGGGAGGGAGGACGTATCTGTCTCCAGTGTATGCAGAGCTCATGTTATTCTGGCTGGTCTGGGCCCTGGAGGCGCCAGGCAAGTGGAGGGAATGCTGAACGTGCTCTTCTTGAACTGGAGTTTTCTTCGCCTATGGCTAAGGCATCCCAAGTTTAGCAGTTCCTGAACTTTGAATGACAGAGCAATTTTGCCACGTTTGAATGGAATTTCTGGTTTGAACCAGCTCGCTTCATTTCTCTTAGGGCAGTGTTTCGTAAATGTGCCTGCACATCAGAATCATCCGGGGGCCTTTAAAAACCACTGATGCCTGTGTTCCAGCTGCAGAGACTTAACTTAGTTTCTAAATAACAGTGAGTTAGACTCCACTTAATTGTGGAGTGGCCCTGGCTTTGGAATTATAAAGTTCCCCAGGAGGATCTAATATAAAGCAAATGTTGAGAAGCATAGTTTTACCTCAGTTTATTCTGCCACTTACATGAAGCAGAAACTAGAGTAGGAATAAGACTTTGGCAGCTCCCGCCCGAATGAGTTTCACATTTGCCCCTGGGTGCTGAGGTGAGTCAGGCTTCAACCTCAGTCTCTGCCATTAAAGTACAGTGATTCTGACCTCCAGTTAAATGAAACCAGCTGTTGCCTGGGTCTAACCAGTTTAGGAACCCCTACTCCTGAGAAGAGGAGCTATTAAGGGCCGCAGAGGGCTCCTCCCAACAGCCATCGAGTCGGGGCAAGTACAGGGTCCCCTAGGGGCCAAGACAGACACTTGGGGAAAATAGAGACACAAATATCACCTGCCCCAGTTAGTCCCACTTCATTCATCAAATTTATTCATTAATCAAGCATGTGGCTGAAGCCCTGTATATTTGAGTCCCACGGATTTAATAGTGCCATAAGCTATTTGCAGAGAAGACATGCTTCATTTGTTTCCATAAGATGGATTCATTGGGCTATATTTCCAGACAGACAAGGTAATTGGGATCACCTGGAATAAGCCAGAAGTTTTGGCAATCCTTTAGGTGTTGGGGAGGAATCCTTCTCTCTGTACCAAACCAGTTAGATTTAGCTAGCCGTTTCATTGCTAATAGTGTCCACTATTTAACAAATTGTTCATTGAGCATGTCTTCATGATGAGATACAAAGACAGGAGTCCTATTCTGGAAGTATTTGCTGTCTTGCAGGTTGATATGGGGAGAAGTTGCAGGTGCTATGAAAGAAGGTAGGTGGGACACCAAGGGGGAAGTGGTCACATTTATAGTAATAACTGTCATGTATCACATGCTTCCTATTAGCTCATGAAGCCTGTGTTCTTTTTATTTAGGTTTTGCAGAAGAGGAAACTGAGGTACAGAGAGTTTACGAATCTTAATGAGCACTCTACAGTTTATTACAACTGCAGATAAACCACGGCTATTGGACCTCTGGGCTGGGTTTATGCTGTTGGGCTCCAGTGTACGAGACTTTATGAGGACATAGTCCTTTTTCCAATAGAACATAAGTGATAAGTGCAATTCAGGAAGAAAAAGCTTCATGAAAAAGACAAAAGAGAATTAAGGCACTTTTTGGGGTTTTAGTCTATTAGCAATTACACGTGAATTAAGTGGAGAGCTACAGGTTGGTGGGAAAACAGCAAGAAAACATAGGCATGATGGGAAATTGTATGTACTGGTACTGAATTTTAATCTGTAAGAAATGCACATACTTTGAATGAATCTAGGGCAGAGCTCAGTCTGTTTTGTGTCTTAGCAATGTACAGGGATGGACTGCAGGGAGTTGGAATGGCATCAGAGAAATCAATTAGCAGATTCTTGAATTAAGGCACTTTGGAGAGAAGAGGTCTGAATTAAGGTCAGAATAGTGGAGAGGAAGAAGAGAAGATGGATAGAATATGCTTCAGAGTTAGAATTGATGGCTCAGACTATCAGTGACAAATCAGATATGGGGGTAGGGACTAGAAAGCCATCTAGGATTATTGAGTAGATGGTGGCAATATTTACCCATTCATACATAGAAATATGCAATAGATATTTATCAAGTGCTCTCATGTGTTTTTGTTGGGAGGGCAGGAACAAAGAATAGCTGTCCGGGGAGGGGATATTTGAGTTTCAAACTGAGTGATGAGAAGGACTCAGCCCTGCAAAGAACCAGTGAAAGCAGGACTGAGACAAAGCAAACAGCGAGGACACAAGCCCTGGAGTAGGATAGATGTCTTGGATACAAGGATAGAAATGGAGTTTCTTTGGGGATGTTTAATGTGAGAAGAGAAGAGAAGACGTGATGAATCTAGGGATATATAGAGGGATCTGATCATACAGTCTTGTAGCCAAATGTAAGGAGTTTGGTTTTCATCCCAGTAACAGTGAGAAAAGGATAAGGAAACAGAGGGAGAGCAGTCAGTTTGGTGGGGAAGGGGAGATACTAGTCCTGGTTAATGTTAGGTTTGATCAACCCATTATACATTCAGAAAGATCTATTTAATAGACAGTGGGAATTGTGGGCCTGGTCAGGGACGAATGGCGTGAGCCATGACATCAGATGTGGGCATGATCAATACATATGACATAGGACTGCAGGTGGAATGAGAAGAGAGCCATTAATGAGTCCTGGAGGGCAAGTGAATGGAATCAGTTATGGTATCGTCATATAATAAAAAGTACTCAGCCACAAAAAGCCTTATGTATATTGATATACACAACAGTGTATATAGATCTCATAAATGATTATGATGGTCTAAGAAGTTTGACAACAAAAGGGAACATATCATGTGATTCCAAGAAAAGGAAATGTAAACTAATCTATCATTATAGAAAAAGCTCAGTGATTGCACGTGAAGAAGAGAGGAAAAGGAAGAAAGGGAAAGGATTACCAAGGGACATGAGGAAACTTCGGTGGTAAAGGTCATGCTTATTATTTTGGTTATGGTTAAGATTTCCCAGGTAGATAAGTATATTGAAGCTTATAAAATTGTATGCTTTACAGAAGTGCAGTTTATTGTGTCAATACATCAATAAGCCTATCTTTTCTAAAGCATCCAGAATACAGAAGAAAAAGAAAGAGCCAAAAAAGTTATATTTAGGTAGTCAACTAATATATTTGTATAGGAACAGAGAAGGTGAAACAGAAAGTATATTCAAATACATTTCAGGGGAAACATAACTTTTTGAATTAAAAAACATGCAAAGCTTTTAATCGAAAAGTCTATTAACTGAAGAACCCCTGGGTGGCTCCGTTGGTTAAGTGTCTGACTCCTGATGTCAGCTCAGGTCATGCTCTCACGGTTCATGAGATTGTGTCCTGTGTGGGGCTCTGTGTTCATAGCACAGAACCTGCTTGGGATTCTCTTTCCCAGCCTCTCTGCCCCTCCCCCAATTGTGCTTACTCGCATGCACTCCTTTCTCTCTCTCTCCCTCAAAATAAATAAATAAGCATTTTTTAAAAAGTCTATTAACTGTAAAATTTAGAAATTAGCTGTAATCCACAAAAACAGTGAATATAGGGGCACCTGGATGGCTTAGTCAGTTAAGCATCTGACTTTGGCTCAGGTCATGATCTCATGGTTCATGGGTTCGAGCCCTGCATCGGGCTCTGTGCTTACAGCTAGCTCAGAGCCTGGAGCCTGTTTCACATTCTGTGTCTCCCTCTCTCTCTGACCTTCCCCTGCTCGCACTGTCTCTCTCTCTCTCTCTCTCTCTCTCAGAAATAAATAAAACATTAAAAATTTTTTTAAATAAATAAAAAAAATCAGTGAGTGTAATAGGATGTATTTATAATTTATTTTGAAGCAGCTAGTTAACATGGATTTTTCTTCTAATTATATATGTAGTTAACATAATGATTTATGCAATTATATTTTATATGTATTTTCAAAATTCATATTTGTCTACTTATTTCTATCTACATAAGCGGAAAATAACAAATAAAAAAACTGTGTGGAAGCCTCGCATCTGAGAAAATATGTATAAACAAACAAAACTGCCTATCTAGTAGGCAACAGACCTGGCATGGAAATTTGCTCTATTCTCCTCTGTCACCCGGAGAATGCACCAGTGACCAGTCTTTTATAAAACAGAGTCTTTTGGAAAGAATGATGATTGCTTAATGTTAGTATCCGTCTCTTTAATCAGAGTACAACTTTTTTTCAGTAGACTAAGGAATATCCACTGATAATTGGGAATGGAAAGGTAGGAGTGATAGAACAGGAGACTCTTCCGTAACCAGAAGGAACATGAATACAAATCGGTCAATAGGAAGCCAGAAAAAATAAAATCAAAAAGGTTAGTGGTCAGACAACAAAGGCAGAGCTGCATACTTGGTTGTATTTCTAGAACTTGTGTAAATCAGTTTCTGAATTGATCTTCTTCCTGAAGCTGTCAGGACTGTTCAGAAGATGGAAACCTCAACTTTCTCCAGATCAACTTAGTCCCCTATTCTGTTCATATTTCTTTAGTCCAACAGTCTTGTCACATCCGGATCTGCCCCATCTTTGGGAAAGAAGACATGAAGAAAGAATTTAGAAAAAGAGAAGCTAGATGTATCTTTAACCAACTTCATTCATCCTTCCTCTCTGATGTTAATGGTCATAAAATGTATGCCTTCTTTGAACGTCGATGTTTTTCTGTAAAAAGCAAGAACTTATTTTATGGCGTATTATGACATTATTACATATCTAATTATTACTGAGAGCACATACTTATTTGCCACATACTCTCATGGGAAATTTAAAGGCTTTGCCTTTGAAACACTTACAAACTAGGTTGCAGGGAAACAGGATGTACGCGTGAAACATCCAGGGAAAAATTCATAGACAAATAAAGCAATGCATAGCCCGGCTGCTGAAATCCCCTGACCAACTTTCCAATTATAAAATCCATTTCCTTATACTGAATAGCATTTTTTTGGTGAACCCATTTCTTTTAGGATACAGAAAATCCAATCTTTAAAAATCTTGAGCTAAGCTTAGAATTTTTGCACTTAGAAGTAATCTCATATTGCAGCTATACCAACAATGATGATTTCTAACATTTCAAAATAAATGATCTCTTCCTGGTTCCAATATGTCTTCTCAGTCTAGCTTTTGTTCTTCGGCAGAAACCAAACTAGGTCTACTTTTTGCAACTGAAATTTCCAACCTTTTGCGACATATCTCAAAATACTTTCTAGCCTCATCAGTATCAACATTCTACCATTTATTGCCTAAATACCACACACTCCACTAACTCTCCTTTACTCACACCATATGGAAATGATCACTTCTCTAAATATCATTTACCTGTTTGATCAAACAATATTTATTACATATGTCACACACATATTAGAGATAAGCCCAAATTTCTAAGGGGACTCAGAATGGTTACCCTGTAGGGCTTCATGTAGGATAAAGCAGAAAGTGAATGCTGATAATCAGACTAGGAAGGTAGAGGTATATACAATATTCTAAAGGATTTAGCATCCTTTGCTAAGGAATTTAGATGTTTATCCTGTATGATACAGCTGTAAAATTTTATGTTTTCCAAGGAATTATATGGTCTTATACTGAAGTCACTGAGGATATATACATTATTTTCCTTCTGAAATATACAGTCCATAAAGTAAGGACTTAATATAAGTTCTTACAGAAATGGTGTTTCATTCCTGCTCTACATTCCTTTGAAAGGAGATCCCGGTCACACGTTTTGTCAAATGGAGCATTATATCATGTGTTGGAATCCATAGAGACAACGAAGCTCTCCCTTGAGAATCTCACTGCAGTTTAAGAGAGCCAAAAGGTTCAATTGGTGAAGTAAACAATTTAAAATAACATATCCAAGTGAATTCATATGATTTTTTTGGTGAATTTTGCTTAATTTCAAACCAAGCAAGTCCAGAAAATGATTGTTAAGGTTCCCCTAGCAGTGTGAACTCGCCCACATTGCACATGTATAGGGTTTTCAACAGTTAGCATACTAAAAAGAGCCTTTAATATGGTAGAGTTTATTCGCTCTAATGTTGCTATGAGAAATGCTGCCTTTTTTATTTTCCTAAATGTAGTTTTTTTTTCACTGAAACATTTACAGAAGGTCCAAGTATTATTTTTCACAATACCCTTTGCATATGGGGATGGTATTTCTGAATTGTCCTATAAGGTAGAATGTCAGCTTCATAGCCACATTATTTAGAAAGGGAACGAGAGAACTGATATTTCCCTTGTGTCTGAAAAGTAAGGAGTTAAGGAGAGGTTAATGTAAGAAAGTGAAAACCACCATCCCCATCTGTGCCTGGGACACAAATCCAAGCCTCGAAGGGTGATTATGGGTGAACTCCAGTTCTGAGGACGAGAACAATGGAGAAGAGAATGGCAGCCACCCTGTCTGTACTCCTGTCTACACAAGGGAAGACACTTAGGCTGGATCAACCATCCCCCAAGCACTTTGAATATCAGTCTGTTTAACTGGCTCATAATTAAAGAGGAATCTTTTTTTCTTTTAAGTTTATTTATTTTGAGAGAGAGAACAGGGGAGGAACAGAGAGAGAGAGAGAAAGAGGAAGAGAGAGAATCCCAAGCAGGCTCTGCACTGTCAGTGCAAAGCCCAATATGGGGCTCAAACCACAAGATCATGACCTGAGCCAAAATCAAGAGTTGGTCACTCAATTGACTGAGCCACCCACACCCTCCTAGCAGAATCTTTTAACTAAACATGTGCACTTGGGATGGGATGAAAGATGAATTCTGATGGTGACCTGAGGATCTAGTCCTGCGATTAAATGTGTGCTAGTCTGTGATTTCCTTGAGATATAGGAGTTTGCCTTTGGACTACCTCCGCTGGGTGTATCTGCATTATTCAAGATGAGCTATTCCTTAAAAGGATGTAAGAATAAAAGATGCCACCAGGATAATAATCCCACACTTTTTTATAACTGATTACTGTGTTCAGTACAAGGAAGTTCAAGTTTAAAATAAATGCTGCACCTGAAGCCAATTAGAAGAGACATTATTATTTTCTTGCTGTTTGAATCCAATTTTTAAAGACCACAAAGGGGTTATTTAGGTGGCAATAAATACATTGTAAAGTCTTTTTTTTTCCATGACTACAAAGCAATCTGTTGTGTTGGAAGTTAGACTAGCAAAACAATTCTGATGCTGACAAAGTAGCAGTGAAAATAAAGGTTGTTAGCAGCAGATTATCTAAATCAATATTATGCTTTAGTCTAATTAATATGTAGTTTGCTATTGCCAGGTAGGATTTATTAGTACAAAGGCATAATAATTCATTCACTCAAGCTTGTTAACGAAGTTAAATTAAGGGCAGATGAGCCTTGATTGTTAATATACATTTTTTTGTGCATTTGCCAAATTCTTGAAAAGTCGAGTATGGTAACATTAAATATTTTAACAGTAAGTGTCTGATGAGATTCTAAAACAATGTGGCCCTTGAAATCTGATTGGCAAAGGTGGAATTTATTTTCTAGTATGAGTGTGAATTAGGGGAGGGCATTCCTAGCTTGAACTGGGAAGAACCTGACACACCTTGGAAGATTATTGCCTCCCAGGAGGTTATGAGAGGACCCAAGGCTGGCCAGTGAGCGGACGGGACCAGGCAGAGATCTTGGAGAGCCGTAACTAAACAGGGGCGGTGTGCAGGTCTCAGGCAAAGGCGGAAAACCCATGGAAAGTCAGGAGGAATTGATGAGATGCCAGCCAGGTGAACTTGGGCTGGTATAAGTCAGGTTATTAGTTTACATATTCGACCTTTTTGGAGGGCTGATGAGTCACACCCAGTGGTTACTGTGACCCATTTAATTAAAATGAAGCTGTAAATTTGGACAATTATTGTTCCCATTAGTTGTTTTTTTTTTTTATTGTTGTCTTTTTAACACCCATCAAACAGTACTGTGTCATTTAAGATGGGAAGTGTCCTAGTTTGGGTGCTGTTTTTAAAAACTTTGCGTACTTAGTTAGGACACCAAGATAATGACTCAATGTCCAGATCAAGCTCACCCAGTTAATATGATTGTCTTTAACTGAACCTATAAAAAGTTCTCTTTGCTTTTAGATTTCACAAGGACATATATTAAAATAATTTAGTTAAAGGAAGACAACCTGTATTATGCAATGTTTATTTGTTTTTGATATTTATAGATCCTAACCCCCTAAGAACTTTGAATTTCCTTCAGCTAATTTAAAATAATATCCTGAGGTAACTACAATATGACTAGGTGTCCCTGATGGGGAAGCTAGTAGAGTAGCTAATCCCTTGGCAGTCAATGAGAGCCTGAGACCTTTCACATTTCAGATTTCCTATCTTCACCTTCAAAGCTTTGTGCTGATGAAATAGAGATGAGCGATTCCATTTCCAGGACGAGTGTTCTTTCTATTTCCAATGATACTTACACAATTTATCACAATGCTACAAACAGGGTGAGGCCCTTTTGCACAATTCTTTGAAAGTAGTGAGATTCATATTTAAAGTCTGATGTTTGTGAATTTGGACTTATCAACAAGATCATTCATTAGGAAGAATAAAAACCTACTCTGTGCTCCAGTCAAGCCCAGATGTGGCTGACTCTTCCGACTACAAAAGCCCTTTCCTTTAAAGGGGTGATGCTTTACTGGAGATGCAGATCATCTTTTTTATCTGGGCAAGGTTTTGATGTTCAGGCACTTAATGCCCACTCTGTGCCCTTCCCCAGCTCTGCTTCCCAGAAGAGTACCCGTTTGCTATGCTTGGAACTGTTAATGAGGTATTGATCACTATAATTAATTAGCTAGCATAGAAACCTAATTGCATTTTAGCTAGTTAATGAATGATAATGCTCACTCTCTGGATGTGAACACATGTGTGTAAGGCATAGCTATATGCTCGTAATCAAATATTGTCTGTCCCTAAACATGCATCACAATGTACTCAAGGTATAAACAAAAACATTTACTTTATTAAAATTACTGTTAAATGACAGTACCTAATGGTTAATAAGATTATTTTTAAAATTTTTTTGAAGTTTTTAAATTTATTTTGAGAGAGAGAAAGAGGTTTCAAGCAGGGTAGGGGAAGAGAGAGGGGGAGAACAAGAGAATCCCAAGCAGTTTCTGCACTGTCAGCACAGAGCCCAATGCCGGCTCAAACACATGAACTGTGAGATCATGACCTGAGCAGAAATCAAG
Organism: Crocuta crocuta; assembly: GCF_008692635.1. Lineage (NCBI taxonomy): Eukaryota > Metazoa > Chordata > Mammalia > Carnivora > Hyaenidae > Crocuta > Crocuta crocuta. The sequence goes on from NW_027527145.1 coordinate 2,649,346, forward strand.
AGTCAACTGACTGAACCACCTAGGTGCCCTGGTTAGTAAGATTCTTATTAAGCATTCCACTGTGAAATCTTGCTAGAGGCACAAGCATTGAATTACTAGTTGATGTCTGCAGATAGAATATGGATAAGTTAGGGGCTCTAGAAAATGGAGTACAGTATTTTCATGATAGCCTTGTTCCTATATCTTCTCCTTGGTCACATTCGACTTTTCCTTTCATTTGTTTTTTCTTAATTTGCCTTGTTTTTCAATATTTTCTTCACTCAGTGTTGGCCCTAGGCAGAAATGTGAATTGGACTCTTAGCTCCTTTTCCCTCCATTCTTACCTTAAATGAGCTTATTTGGGTGACCCTAGTTTTCAGGCTGCCTTCAATCTGGGGATACAACCCAAGCTTTGTATCCTTGAGCTCAGGCCAACTTCTAGACACTCAAAGACTTTTAAAAGTTATTTATCCTCAATCTTACTCCCTCAGGGGTCTCAATTCCTAGCAAACTGTGCTCCAGTGGCCTTGAGAATCTATTTAACAGAAGCCTAAAGAGCATGCTCTTAATAAAAGAAGTGAACCAAATGGTGAGAAGTGTAAATGTAGGCAGAAATTTACATATCTCATAAATGTACATAATTGCCTACATTTTCCAAATGAGTACCTCTCAGATGCCCTTTATTCTCATCCGTAGAAAAATTGCTGTTCCTGTTTTTTAAAACTTCATAAAAATGAGGTTTTTTACAAATAATAAACCCCATTTTTTTTTTTTTATTACTGGCTATGGAGTCCATGTCTAATTCTGTATTTTACAAACCCCTTTGGAGCCCTGTGTACTGAATGAGAGAAATGAAGGAACTAGTTACCAGTACTAGGTACAGCTAGTTTGTAGCTACTTACGGCTACTTATGTGGTTGATGAATACTGATTCCTCATGACTTTGTTCCTGCCAAACTTCTGGGCTGTTGTGCAGAGCACATCAGCACAATTCCTGTTGAGGTGCCATATGCTCATGAGTTTCGATGTGATTGTTAGCCCGGCAAGGGAAAGCCAGTGATGTGGAGAGCCATCATGACCTTTGTGAGCTCCAAACCAAGGGATATCAGGCTGTTCTTGGTCATACTTAACCATGGGGTGCTTTCCAGCCAACAGTATTGTTATTGGAGTATGTTATTACTAGTTGTAGTTTTAACAGAAACTTGGAATATCAGAGGTACTTGAAATTAATTATTATGGTACATTCATATTTTATTCTAAGCATTGCATTAGCTGAAATTTACACAGCAATAAAATATACAGTGGAGTTTTTGTGGAAAATTATTACAGTATTAAAACAATGATATTTCCTTACACTAAAAAATTAATTGACTACTTATATTTTAGAACTGTCACCATTTTTTGGTGGCAGGATATTTTAATCACAGTTCCAGAAATTTTATTGCCTTTTATTTAGAAACTAGAACACAGCTTTTTTTTTTTCTCTCTCTCTCCAGTCTATGGACTATATCAGTTGCTTATGTCTTAAGCACATAATTTCTGATTTCAGAAAACCAATGAAAATATGAAAACATTAGGAATGTTGCAGAACCAGTCAACAGAATGCTTCAAGTTACTGATGCACATGAAGCAATAATCCAAGTAATAAAGGAGAATTGGGCCTTTCTTTGAGAGTTAAATTGCTAAGATCCATTCTCAGAAGTGTGAGTAGCCATCTTCAGAAAAGACCCAGGCTCCATATAACATGACTGAAAAGATTAGGAACCCAAAATCAAGATTATTAGGGTGAATAATCTTAGGGAAGCAAAACTTGATTGTTACTTCAATATGTAAAGGGGAAAACAAGTCAACATCACTACAGAATTCAGAGAAAGACTATAATCAGTATAGATGAGAAAATTGGAACCTAGCTAAAGACCTAGCCAGTCACAACTCATACTGGTAGGAACTTTTCATGAAATCAGTCATTGAGGCTACATTAGCTTAGAGCTGCTAAACATTCAATTAACACAGCAAAATCCCCTCCTTCTGGTTTTACTTGCACTTTTATTTTCCAGGTGACTTGGAAATGCTCTATACTGCCAAGACAAGAATTCTTTTATTTATGTACTCATCCACTTGCACATCTACACAACAAATACTTATTTCCAAATCTTCCTGTATCCTTTTCTGGACTTCAGGGAAAGAAGCTATACCTCCGTTTGCCAGAATCTCTTCCCTAATTTTTGGTTTGGAGTCTGCCAATGGGACAGACTCTCATGAGATTTAGAAGGTGGTAGAGGAAAAGTCATAATTCTCCAGCAATTTACCAAGGGCCTCACGATACACAGCAGAAGCCAAGTTCACAGAGACTCAAGGATCATCCACTTGAGTACTGCAGGCATCCAGCATTGGTGGAAGTAACTTCACTAATGTTTGATCCCTCAGTTATTCCAACAGTTTTGCATTAACATACTTTCTTATTGGAATCCTGCTATGTGTCCAACTTTCCTTTTTGCCATGTTAAATGTATTATTGTCATTATCAATACAGAAAAATGGTGTAGGTCAAGGTAAAAATTGCATATGAACAGGGTGGCCTTTCCCCTGAAATGCTCACTTTAGCAAGTACCATAGAAACTAAACTACACGTCAAAGAGCAGCTGATAAAAGTCTTCCTTCCTTCCCTCCTTCATTGCTTCCTTCTTTTGTTCTTTTGTTCATTTTTTCATTCTTTCTCAACCTCTTCTGTTTGTGACTTTTACAAATTCTAGTTGATTCACACTTTGTCCATGATGCTTAAGGGTTAGGGCATGTAAGGATATAATAAATTCAGAATAGTGCTTATTTTGCTTGGACCTGTGTACTTTACCAAAAGAAGTGAGAGGATTCCCTTGGGTATGTGATTTGTATAATTCTCTGCCACAAGCTGCAGAGAAGTTCCAAGTACTCCAGAAAATTGTTTGATATTCTCTTATAAGAGTTCAGAATTCTCTACCAAGTATACACTTGTCTTTGTAATTCCAAGCTGTCTCTAGACTTTTTTCCCCCCGCAAGTATCCAGTGTCTGTCTCCCCAGTTTGGAAGTTACATTGTTGTTACGGTGGTGGTTGTTTGTTTGTTTGGGGGAGAAGTTTGAAACTCTAATCTTTTTCCCCCCGAGGGAAGATGGCAGCATAATCAGACACTGCTATTACTCCAGACTCATTTCCCATATTTAGAGAGACCATGGATAGGATTAATGATGGTCATTTAGGAAAAGAGGTTGAAATAGACAAGATCTGAAGAGGATGTGATAATCAGAGTGTGCAGATGGATGGAAATTCAACAGGAGAAAACGCCCCATTAGCAGCTCAGCAATTAAAGTCATTTCTTTTAAGAGCAGATGTGCAGTGTTCTTTATGGAATATGCTACATGTTTGAAAGGACATGTAGAGAAGAGCAGTTGAGGATAGCTATCATTTTATAAGTCTATGGGACAATGAAATCATTAATTCTAAAAATAGATTTTGGAGTTTTCATTTTGTTCAAAGAAGGACTTAACCTCCAGTCTCCAGTATTTCTTGGCTTTCTCACTAAGATTAAAATAAGCTGTGCCATCAAAGCCCTTTTCTCACCTGAGCATAAAAAGAACGTTAGGAGCATGACCTTGCTGAAGTGCTTGACCAAATTATAATGAAGGGCCTCACAGGTCAGGAGAAGTCTTGCTCATAATCAAAAACTCTCTTCAAGGTTTTAGTTTCAAACTCTTTGAAAATGCTAGCTCAAATATTAAGTTCACAGCATCTCCAAAATGTGTTGTCCTGGGGTGAACCAAGACATTTCCCTGCTGCCTGTCATGGCATCTTCCAAACTAGTCACTTGCCATGTATGTTGCCACCATTCATTATGAATCTTCATTATTGTTTCTCTTCCTATGACTCAACATAGCACCATTACTCATGGGCTCCATATCCAGTTTGCCTCTATTCCAATTTAATGCTAGTGTTGGTCTGGATTTTAAACAGCCTTGTCTGTAATTTCCAAACTCAAGCATTCTGAGGAAGAAAACTGTTACTGATGTGCAAATGGTGTATTGCATTTCACTTTGCATTATTCATTTTCATTATTCACATCATGGTACATTCTTGGCAGAGAGCAGAGGATTTTGAAAAAGTACATTCCCAGTGCCATGGGTATCATTTAAGACATAAAGTAATTTTCCTGCAATTTGATTTCATTAGGGCTCATCCAATTTCTGTCAGGTTTGGAGCTTGTTGACCTCTGTGGATGTGCATAGCTAATAGTAAATCTAAGGTAAAAGAGCTCTTCCAAGCAAATCTCAAAAGATAAGGAACTAATCTAGAGACTATCATGTGTTGAGGGCAAAATCTCAACTGTGGAATCAGTTCTGTTCATTGATGAAAAATGATTACTATCTGGAGCCCTAGATTACTTCATCTCAGGTTGAGACGCACTAGGTGAGGTCTGAAGTATGAGAAAGTTCCATAGGTATACCTTTGTCTTCTAGTGGGCACGGGCCAGTTATTTGCTCAACAGATTTTCAAAGCTAAAATAGTCAAGCTTTTTGTTTTGCATTTCTCAGAACTGATCTTCAACTTTTCGTTTTCATGAAAATGTCTTATAGTCATTTCCACTACATATGTGTGTGTGTGTGTGTGTGTATACACACACACATATATATGTACTACAGAAAGCTATAGACATTATATAATCTTATATAGTCATTTCCACTACACACACACACACACACATATATATACGTATGTACTACAGAAAGCTATAGACATTATAGTCATTTCCACTACATATATATATGTGTGTGTTTATACACACATACATACATACGTACTACAGAAAGCTATAGACGTCTTTCCCCTATCAGCCCCACTGACTCTAATCAAGGTTCAGAAGAATCAGTGCTACACCTTTATTTTTTCTGTAGCAGAATTTCTATCTTGATGATTATTTCAGGATTACTGTGGTTTTGAATGATCCAGCTTTCTGTAGTTCCCTTTGATTTTTCAGCTTCAGTGCAGAAAAGATCAATTTTCCCTCTTTGAGGGTTCATGTTTCCCTTGAGGTCACCTTAAATCACCTTTGGCTTTCACTTTAATCATGGTATATTTGCCTCTGTTACTGCATTGTTTTATCTCTTTTTTTGGTGAATATTTATCATCTCTCAGATTATTGCGGGAATTCTGCCTAGTTTGTCATTTTACCTGTTTGCCAGAAGGAAAACAGCTGCATTCTCAGTGGAAGATACTACACAGTAGTGGTCCTAGTTTAAGATCATAAGACAATATAAGCATTTCACTGAAAACAATCAGCTTATACATGAGTTGTAAGTACCTTTGGGAGGTGATTTCATCCATTTAGCAAAAACATTTTTGGTATGTATTTTGAACCTGACATTGTGTTAGATGCTGAGGAGCAAAGAATAGGGAACTAGTTGTATCACGAGCTGTAGTGAAGAGAGAAAGGTGCTGGAATGGAAGACCTCACAGCATAGTGGTTCTGTAGTAATAGTGTGTGTAGTGAGTACCCTAAGAATAGAGAGAAGGCTGCTCTTTGCTGACATTCCCTTAATGGGATGGGTGGTGATGGTTACAGCCTTTAACACTACAATTAAGTAAGGCTGGAAATATGAATGTCCAAAGTCATGTGTATATAATTTTACTTAATCTAAGGGGTAGGTGACTTATATATAATTACCTATTTGACCTATACTTACTTTCTTTTAGTGATGATGAGGCATGTGGACACCTGCTTTTAAAATGATACTCTATTTGTAAATTTTATTTGCTTAAACAAATTGTTATTCTCATCTCTAAAGACTACTTGAGAAGGAGTATTGTATGTGCCATTGAAGACAAAAATAAGGATGTCTGTAAGAAGTGTGGAAGTCCAGCCCAAAAAATGAAGGCATGAAAGAGACATTTTACTATTTGTCATGTAAGGGGATGACATCACTTCTGTTTTTTAAACAACAGCAATGACAAAACAGTGTCTATATTAGATCCTTTTTTGACAGTAGGTTTAGATGGAGCAGTTGAGAAAGAAGGAAAGGAGAGAAGCTGAAAAGTCTTAAATAGAACTTTACAATTGTGTCAAGGTCCAACCCTGCTGTAGAAATGTAAAAGACTTGGCCACCAGCCATTGTTGAGTGAAAAGTGGCTCCTTTGTGTAATGGGATCCCATTTAAATGAAACTGTGGAAACAATATAAATGTATATACACTTTATACAATTTCATTCTTAAATGTGATATAAAATATACATATCATAAAAATACATGAAGAGATGCCTAGAGGGCAATTCACTAAAATATAACAGTGATTATTTTGTGTGTTGGGATTTGAAAGCTTTTATTAGATTGTTTTCTTTATTACACTGTTTTGCTCTCCTTTAATTTAAAAAAAATAATTCAAGAAATGCAACAATATATCCAAGGCATTGTGTTATACCCTAAATGTATAAAATAAAGCAAGAGCAGATTTAATTTTTCCCTCATTAACATGTATCATTTTTAATAACTCAGAATAATGAGCAATAATGATTGTTTAAACTCAGATTCAGTGTAATCTAGGGACACTTAACAGAGAAATACTTAAGAGGTGTAAGTCTGGCAGATGCATTAATATAGCCCATGTTGCATGAAGCTTGAACCCCTGAGAAATTAGAGTGGTCTTTCAGCATCATGATAAGCTTCTTCCCCAACAATATTTAACCTGTTTGTTTAGGTTGGAGATTTGTTCTATGGCTAAACTATATTTCTGTCTGCTTGCAGATAAAGTTTTGTTTATTTCTAGTCTTGCACTTTAGCTGGAAATATGAGCTAGGTGGGCTGGAGAAAGTTTTGTAGAGATGAGAAGTTTTATGAAGCAATTGTAAGGTTAACTTAAGTGATATAAAAACCAGGGGAAGCTTGATTTGTATTGTTACAATGGGGCAGAAAACAGAAAGATTGAATTAAAAGAAGAAACATGTCTGGAAGTGAATTGTGTATTAGAATTATTTCCCCAGGGAACACATGTAGCCTCAGTGCCAAGACTGTATGCAAAGTAGATGCTTTCTTTATGAAACAAATCCTTTGAGAAATATTTTAAAACAGTGTTTGTAGTTACATTTTCCGGCAAAGTGTGTGTGTGTGTGTGTGTGTGTGCGCGCGCACGCGCACATGTCTATAATGTTTCTAAAGAATCAAAGTTTATATCTAAAATCATTTTAAAATTCAAGCTTTTTTTAAGTACTGGAATTATCAGCTTTGTTTATCTCAAGTGTTTTGGGGCTATAAATTTGTTTCATTAAATAACAATATGGAATTAGGCAAGAAAGAAAACACAGTATGGTAAGCAACGATAAGGAAATTTGAGTTCAGAATCTAGAAAAGCAGTATTGTAGCAAGTGTGTCAGCCTGAATAGTTCCTCTATAAAACATTTCCTATAACGAACACCCTGTAATTATCTAAAGCCACTTATTCAGGATCAAAAGAACCA
>NW_027527145.1:2656831-2702432 GCF_008692635.1 Crocuta crocuta
AACATGTAGATTTTATAGATGATAGTTTTATTCTAAAAACTTATTAACATGCATATACAAATGTAAGAGTAGTTTGTCTATAGAGGGCTAGTGGGAGATTAAACATAATTATGAATAGCTTCTTGGAGGAGAAAGAATTTAAGCAAATTTCTCAAGTCTAGGACTATACAGGAACATATTCCCCCCCTCCCCCCCCACACACATACTGATTGAGAATCATATGTATAAAGTTTTCACAGAACAGTCAGGACTCCTAGGATACAATCAGAATATAAATTTATTTTTCCCCTCTTGACTGTTAAAACCTACCATGGGAGACTGTTTTATTTCCCCCGCATATAAAATTTTGGAGTGGTTTCATGACTTTTAGGGCTTCTTGAAAAATCAGAATCCTCTGGTCATGTCTGTTGTCAAAAAAAAGGTCTCAATTTAGTAATTAAAATATTCAGTTCAGAGTGATAATTGAATTTCTCAGTGTTATTGCAAGTTCAGGGTTCTCCCTGTCCGAGCTGGGGCTTGCTTCCAGTTGGATTCCTGCAAGGGAGAAAAGGGCCCTTGGTAAGTTTTCTTCTCTAATTCCTTGCATCCCTGCCTGTTGCTTCTGACTTTGCCCAGCTTTTGGCTACTCTGGGCTCCTTCTTGTTGCAGTCTGACAAAATAGATTTCATTCGACTGAAACTCATATAGCCAGCATTGGATGTCTTTGGCCATAGCTGATACCTGCCTTCTTGGTGAGCCTCTTTAGATTTCCCTCTTCATGTCTCTGACTACAAGATTCTTGATATCAGGGTGTCATGCCTTGGATGACAGCAGAAGATGCCTCCTCTTAACATAATGCCTCTTTTTGCCAAGGTCTCCTTGCCCTGTACAAGAATCCCTCCTGTACAGTATTATTGAAAATAATCCTGAGCTGATAATCCCTTCTGCGATTTGTACATCTGGTCAACACACACCTTAGGCCTGCCCTTGTGGAAATACACTCATTCCCCAAATGGTGTCCTCTGCTCCAGTGCCACATATGTCTTCAGCCATGAGTCAGACATCCCTCCATTGCATCCTCAAAATCCAGACACTACATATCCCCTTCTCTAAGTGATTTCTTCAAAGGTCCCCTCACAATGTGTGAGATGAGATAAAAGTCTCCTTTATCTTCCCTGTGGGGACGTAAAACCCTTACAACGCTCTCCAAAGTAAACCTCTCCTTAATTTCTGTCTTCTCATCTGCTTTAGTGCTTAAATAGACTTGATATGTCTATAAGGGGCTGTGTCTTGGAAAATTAGAATGTTTGATTATTGTTTTTGAATGTCCTTTTCAGGTGATTTAGCATAGGAGGTTGTTACCACCTATTGTCTTAAGGCTTTAGTTAAAACTGAGTCAGAAAGTTCTGTATTTTAATATCCTGTTATAAATGTGTTTACATATATTGTTATATAATATGTGCACATGTTACATAATATATAATATGTTATATAATATGTGCACATGTGTGCTTGAGTGTATGCATGTACATGTGTGTATATGCCCCCTCACATACAGATACACACAGACACATTTAAAATTTTTTTTCAATGTTTATTTATTTTTGAGGGACAGAGAACATAAGTGGAGAAGAGTAGAGAGAGATAGGATGACACAGAATCCGAACAAGGTTCCAGGCTCTGAGCTGTCAGCACAAAGCTCGATGTGGGTCTCAAACTCACAAACTGAGAGACCATTACCTGAACCAAAGTCAGCTACTTAACCAACTTAGCCGCCTAGGCGCCCCCTACAGACATAATTTGTGTCTTATTACAGGCATCATGGAGGTTTCCCCAATGTATACCTTATTAGGAACTGGGGATACAAAATGAATAAGGCTATCTTCTTGCTGTAGGGGATCTCAGTTTGGTCAAGGTGATAGACATAAATGCAGATAAATACATTGTAAAATGAGAATTGCTACTCTCAAGTTCTGTCAGCTACTTGAGGGACAAAGAGGATTAACTATAATGGAGGAGATGATATGACCAAACATGCACCATGAAACCAGGGATGGGTCAAGGTAGGGATCTTCAAGTTAATGAACAGTAATTAGTACTCCAGCCTATAAATAGCAGAACATTCCTAGGGCTACTGTAGAAAATGTGTGTGTGAGATCACTTTTGTGTCATTATATTGATCAGTCATTTAGGATTTCCTGCTTCTTGTCTATCCTTCTTCTGCCTACTTTTAAGAGTGCAATACGCTCTGAAAATGTCTCACTTGACATATCTCATCAGAGAGGAGCCCGACTTTAAGAAACCAGCCTAATCAGACAGCTGTATCTGTTAATCAAGAATAATATTGTTCTCTAGGATACAGACTGTTTTTAGTAAAACTGAATTGTGGAAACAGTTTAGTTCAAGTCTCCACATAAAAACGTTTTGTTTTTCATCAAAATTCAGTAAAAAGGGAATCTGAGTTGTGTTTCTTATGACTGTGCAGATGAAAATATGCAGACTCCAAGAAATTTAGTCTTGAAAAATCAGTGCAATTGTAAGGAAAATGCTTATATGTTGAGAATCTATTCAAAAACTGAGCAAAATTTAGGGTCAAATAATTCTCTTGAGTAAATAAAACAGTAATTTCTTAAAAAGGAAAGACATGTTGTTCAGTTTCTACATGTCAAAGAAAGTGAGCCAAATTGTTTTCTCTAATACTTAAAAACATTGTTTTCCATGAGTTTAAAATAGAAATATTTTCCATGGACTGCACTACTTTAAAATGTATTGTATTTATTAATTAGAAATGCCACTAATTCCTTAAATAGTTTTTACATCTGTATCTGTTAAATGATGTTAACACTTTAAAATTTGGTATTAATCTTTCATTAAAGGATGGTATCCTATGGAACACCTTTTATTTGAAGGCAATTATCAGTGTTTCATATGGTAATGACATAACAAATTTGCAAACTATGTTTTCTTGTATACTTCAGGTTTATGAGTGAATTTAGTATGATTATTGTCCTAACTTGAACTAGGTTTGGTTGTCTGGGAACTTCCTGGAGAATTCACAGAACTTTTCCAGATATTTTAGATTTGACTTCAAATTAAAACCATATTTGTTTATATATCGTAAAAGTACCTTTTAACAAGAGCTCCAAGAAAATAGTGTAAGTAAACCTTAAATATGTGAAGTTTTAAAATATGAAACCTGAGAAAGATGGAGCTTACAGTCCCCAAACTGGTTTTGCCTATTAACCCCTAATAGTCTCCTCATATCTCTTTGAGAATGTTATGCATCCGTGTTTGAATATTAGTATTCATGGATAATCTGAAAACGGAAGTTTATCAGATTTTAATCCATAACTCAAAATATGTGACAGCATATGAAGTACTAAAGAAATACAGGAGGGAACGGATTTCTATGGCCTTCTGTCACCAGTTTATGCTGATATCTCAGAGTACCTCAGCAGGATTCATAAGGGATAACACACTGAATGCTGTCATCTGAAACCGATGACAGCGTCGCCGTTTGCTGAGGTGATGTGGTCTGATGAAACTTAGTACCGCATTTCTGGACAGGAGTGCTACGGGAACCCACATGGTCCCTGAACGCACAAGCCATGGCTACAACAGAATGTCATAGCCAACCTCATCACTCGTCTTTCTAATATAGGCTGATAATTTGGCTTTTGCAAAGGAAAGATCAGGAAAAAAAAATGAAGATGGCGAGACTCTCAAATTATCCATCTACTTATTCAGTCACTTTTGACTACTTCAAATCAGTTTCTTCTCACTTACCATTTTTTGGGTGTCTTTATTATCCCCACAAACTTACCTTAGCATTTTGGTTTGGTGTCATCCACCAAAGAGCCAAATGTTAGTTTTTATGAAGCCATTCTCTTCTGAGACTTCTCCTACCTCTGTTCATTTATCCCTACTTTTTCTCCCTGTTCCTTTGCATATCATTGAAACGTTCTTGTCCGTTAGTATTCTTCCCTTGTTTCTTGTCTCTCCCATGTCTGTGTGTTTTCCCATGTTGACCTTGTTTATTCTCATAAGTGCCACTGCCTTTTCTATGCTGTGGTGATCTCTTTTGAACCCCAGCCCTGTTTATCCAGCTGCCTCCTAGACATCCCCATTTGTGTCTCACAGGTGCCTCATCAGATCAATCATATATACGTTTTATCCTCTCTCTAATTTTCACCACATTTCTCTGTTTCAATGAAAAGAACACTGTTCCCTCTATACCTGCTCCCACTGTGTATTGCCAGCCCTCCATCAGTTCGGGAACCACCGTCCATTTCCTAAGGAGACTCACTGAGTTCCAAGTGCTTTGGTCAAAATTCCCATCTTCCCATCATTGATATTTTCACTACCAAAATTTGGTGTTGGGAGTTCGACATCTATACTAATGATTTCTCCAATAAACTGGCTTCCAGGTCCTTGACTCTTTGTCCAAAAGTCTCATCCTCCACTCTGAGACATCCACTCCCGTGATCAGCCTAGACCTTACTAATCGTTAACACATACGTCTCATCCTTTTAGCTTTCTTTCTTTACTGCCCCAACGCCAGGGATTTCTCAAAGCACTTAGGACCCTTTTCACAAACTGCTGATCCTACCCTGATTTTCACTTTTCCTCAGCTCTCTCATGTTTTCAGTCACCTAATTAACCATTTCAATTGCCATGCCAGTCATTTCAGATACACCTCATGTATACCCCCAGCTCATCTCTCCCTCTCACTGTGGATGAGGGAAAACACCGCAGTTAAATATGGCCTTTCATATACTCTGTACCTGCACCTGAGCAGATGACCATGATAACAGAAAAGCCACACAACTGTTTTGATAGGTCTTTAAATCTGCAATGATTCACCACAAGTCATCTGCCCAGGGTCACCTAAATAATTTCCTCCACTTCCCCATGAGATTCACTCTCCTACTTTTATAGATCAGTCATATATATCTTTTACCCTCTCTCGAATTTCCACCACATTTCCCTTGTTTTGATTCTTAGCTGGTAACTTTATTTATTATGTCACGCAAAAATGCCTACCTTCTATTTCAGACAAATCCATCTGATAAGGCTTTGAGGCCTCCTGCCAATAGCTCGCAAAGCAATGAAACCTCCTGCCATGGTGAGAGAGCATTCTGGGGAAGCAGACCCACCAGCTTCCCTCAAGCCTTGGGCAGTCATGGCCACCATCTTAACTATAACTTCATGTGAGACCTTAGATGAGAAGCACTCCCCTAAGCCACTTCCAGACTCCTTACTCTCAAAAATTGTGTCAGACAACAAACATTTATTTTAATCTACTAAATTTTAAGCTAATTCATATTGCAAAAAATAAATAATACATCATATCATTTTTGTCATAAGGGCTTAATTTTAATTAAAATATAACCAGTGCGAAATTCATCTCCTTACTAAGATCTTGCGATTTTGTTGTAACAACTTCAGATGGTTTAAAAAAATCATATAGACTAACTTAAATTTAAGTGCATATACAAAATTATTCTTCTTTGCAAAATTACTTTATAAGTAAAATAGCTGATTAGCAAATTAATTATAAAATACTTTGCACAGTCTCTTCAATAGGGGTAAAAAATATGAGGGATAGTCAGGAAGTGAAAAAGAGCATCATGTTTGCTGACTAGGGTGAATGTCAGCCTGTCTAGAGTAGAGGGTACAAAATGGGGACAGAGTCAAACAATCTGCCTCTAGACAATCAGTTGCTTTTGGAGTTTATAAAAAAAAAACCTTACTTTTAAGTTTAATTAAGTCCAAATATTTATTGACCATTTACTATTTGCCAGGTACTGGGCTAAACATTCAAAGGTAAGCAAAACTAGGTCCATTTTCTGAAAGACTCTGGTGGAAGAATGAGAGAATTTGGGTGAAACCACATCATATGTGGGGTCAAATGGATGCACCTTTAGAACACCTGCAGGTTTCTTCTGGAACATTGCAATAGGCCACACAAGTAAGTGTTAAAGATAGAAGGCATACTGACGAAAGCAATGTGAAATAGTCTTACCACAGTTTAAAAAAATAGATTAAATATTCTTCCTTTTAGACTGTCGTAAATGATCCTTAAGATTTTGTGGTTTTAGATTTATCATGAGGTTTCCCTGTCCCTTAAGTACGAAGAATAATTTTTTCCTTTCAACTTCTGGCATTCACTTCTCTATCCATGAAAACACTGAGGATCTGGTAGAAGGGATACATCATTTTGTTGGCCTGGAGGAAGGAATCTCACCTTGATGACAAATCAGATTTATAAGCAGAGCAGTCAGAACAGGTTCATTAGCAGCACTGATACCTGGTGGCCATGCATTTGGGGAGGAGCACCTGAGCCCCCTCAAGGAAAGGAAGTTTGGGGCCATCTCCTAGCAACACCGAATGGAATCATCTAATGTCAAGCATTTGTTTTCCTTGCCTGATGTTCAACTTAATAATATTAGGGGAAAAGGATGGAAGGAGAAGGAAAAAAGACAATGAAGTAAAGGGTGGGGGGTATGGGGAGGAAAGAGAAACAGTAACGAAAGAATGGGAAGAAGGTTGCAGGTGCTTGAGAGAGAGCTAGAAATGCAAGGCACTTGGGAAACATTTGAAAACTGTTCCCTTAGAGAAAGAACTTTTGCTCTTTCAGCCTCAGCCAGAGTAATTGGTGAAATTCCTGCCTTCCCCAAAACAATTTTGTCTGCAGTAGGGTTCTTGTGCGCTCAGGAATTATTCCTCAGGCAGCTGTCAACCCTGCTGACTGTTTTCTTCAGAGCTGTGAGGTGACGGTTGCTCATCATTCCTGTTTCCACATGATTCTCTTCTACCCTGCCAGACTCTTTTCCCCTGTGGAACTGCTCGTGATGCAGAGTGGGAAGCTGATGCTGTGTCCTCTGTGCAAGGCACACCCCCTTCTGTGTTCTCTGTCCCTGTGCCCTGGGCACTAGATCTGAGACCGTGCCATACAGGACAGAGGGCTGGCCAGGTGCTCTGTGGCAGTTCCTTCCTTACACTGCACACTCACTACCGTGTGGAGGCCAACGCGGTCTCTGCTGGCCTCACCTCCTCTCTGGCGTTGTTCTAGTATAATAGCACGACCCATCTCTTGCAGTCTAAGCTGGCTGTTCTCAACCTGGATCATGCATCAGAATTACCTGCAAAGTTTGCTAACACAGACTGCTGGTCTCCACCCTCAGAGATTCTCATTCAGTAGATCTAGAGTAGGTTCAGTTACCTAGGAGATGCTGAGACTCCAGATCCAGACCTTTAAATATAGCGTTTCTCACTTTGAGAACCTCTGACCTATTCCATAGCAGTGAGCTTGTCATTCTCTTTGCTTTCGCTTAATGATCTTGTAGCGTTCTTTTGTTTTCTTCTGTGGGGCAGTGTGGGGAGAACAGTTGTTTGAGTGTCATAGCAGTCCAAGCCAAAGGTTGGTGACAGAAAAAATGGAAAGTGGTCAGGATTTGGGAAAATTAGAGGTAGTGCCCACAAGACTTACTGGGGAATTGAATGAGGAATAGAGGGAAAAAGAAATTATGGATATGTCCGAAGCAACAGTGAATGATGTTATTTGCTGAATCAAGGAGGTAAGTTGGCACAGTGGGGAGTAGATGTTGGATACCAGTTTTGTTTTGATAATTTAATTGGAGATGTCCCTTCAGCACCAGATCTGAGAGTGGAGATCTCAGAGAAGAGACATAAGTTCTGGGATCCACAGAAATCAAATGATATTAATGCCACAGGTCTGGGAGAGATGTGTAGACTTGGGAAAAATAGCAGTGAGTACTCCAGGCCCTGGGTCCTTTGGTTTCATTGTCTCATACATGCCTTTAACATGCCCACATCTGAGATGAAAATGGAGATTTGGGAAAGAGGAAGCCTGATCTACAGTTTGTAACTGAGCAGGGTGAGAATTGGATCAACTGTGTTGTAAAGTACAAAAGGCTATGGTCTTAGCCACGGTGCTACCCTGAGGAATGCCATTAATGGCAGGGCTAAGTACAAATTTAAAGTCTTTTGTAGACCTTCCCATGAAATATATTTTAAAAAGTGTAATTCGAAACCTGGACTAATGACTTAAACAGTGAATACAACATGTTGTAAAGTATTTTTACTTGATCCTTGATAAGTCTAAGCAGTAATAAGGATTATGTCATTTAGATCTTAAAAGATTTATCTTAAGACTTTGATGAATGCCAAGTCCATGATTGCAGTTATCTTAAAATAGCTCACTCAATTAATTTTAAGAGTGTGTGTGTGGGGGCAGGGTGTAGAAATGGGATCACTTTGTATGAATGATGGGTAGCTTTTGGCATGCTAACAAGAGCGATAAAGTAGGAATGGAGATGTCAGCAGGTGCACCCCCCAGCACACAGCTGCCACTTGCAAATTGGAAAGAAAAATAATATCAGGCCTAGTGTGAGCAGAGCTAAACCAGAATTTAAGAATTGCCAAAAGCCTAGAAAATCCTCAGAGCGAAAAGCAAGAAAGAAATGAACCAAGAACTGAATATTCGAGGGCACCATTCTGTGAAAAAGAAAAAATGCCTTAAAATGTTTATTTAAAATACCTAAAAAATGGAAATAAAAATATTACCATAAAATACTGAGCTTAACTATTGAGGGTGTGTGTTTGTCTCAGACAAAATTCAGACTACAGACATGTCCACTTTTCATATCACACATGCTAGCCAAAATTGTTCAATAAAAGAAGGGAAAGGTAGATTTCTACAGCAGTCACATTTTATTATCTAATATATTCACAGCCTCTCCCTAAGGCAAGATAAGGAGAGAGGGAAATTTTCTATCATTCATGAATTTATTCTAGACAGAAGTCTTGATTTCAATCTCTGCTCCTCCTGACCAGCTATGTAAACTTGGACAAAATAGTTAACCAAGCATCAGTTTCCACACGTAAAAGGGGATCATAGTAATGCCACCTTGTCAGCTTATTAAGAGGTTAAAAGGAGATAATTCATGTGATCTTCTCTGCAACATGATGAGGCACTCAACAAATAATTGCTTTTGGTATTAGTCATAGATCCTGATCTCTAAGATATATTACCAGGTAGAAAGAAAATTAAAATCTGCCTCTAATATAAAGCAGAATAAGGTAAAAGTCAAGTGAATATAAATAATGATATAGAATGGTGTCTCTGTCCACCCATAGTAGTCGGCCAAGGCTGGTGATTTGAGCCAGCCGTTGAGTCCCATTGCTTATCGAAGTTGAAAGTCTATCATTCCTGGCATTCAAAATCCTGCAGCAGAGTTAGATTGGAGGAGGACAAAGTCACCTGTGGTTTGATTTGAGAAAGCATTTGGAAAGTTTATGAGTTGGCATCGTAGAAGCAGTTCATAAAATCATGTATTTGTTTCTTAAGATAAGCGGGATTTTGTTCCAGGGCTTTGTAAAAGTATTATCCTTAGGAGCACCAATTCCAGTGATCATTTTTGGAATTTGGTTTTTTGAAACGCCTTTACACATTTTTGGCATATTCCAATTGGTACAATGTCCTTAATATTTGAGAGAAGATTGATTTTTTTTTCTTGGCCAAAATCCACCTGAACTAAATACTGAATTGTATCAGCCTTTAAAATAATTTTGGCTATGCTTCAGATTCTGTGTCTCCCTCTCTCTCTGACCCTTCTCTGCTCATGCTGTCTCTCCCTCTCTCTGTCTCTGTCTCTCAGAAATAAATAAAACAGGGGCACCTGGTGGCTCAGTCGGTTAAGCAACTGACTTCAGCTCAGGTCATGACACCCAGTTCATGGGTTCGAGCCCTGCATCGGGTTCTGTGCTGGCAGCTCAGAGCCTAGAACCTGTTTTGGATTCTGTGACTCCCTCTCTCTCTGCCCCTACCCTGCTCATGTCTGTCTCTCTATGTCTCAAAAATAAATAAACTATAAAATTTTTTTAATAAAAAAGAAATAAAACATTAAAAAGTTTTTAAAATACTTTCTGCTAAAAACTAAGTAGTTCTCTAATGACGTGACATGAAAAAAACAATGTGTACATTATCTGTCAAGTCACTGTGTTTATTTAGATTGTGCATATTTTGGCATGTTAATTCATGCACTTGTTACCATTACTTTATGGTCTTGTTTTTATATATGTTTATGATGAGAAATTGATAGATATGATACAACTATTAGAGAACAAATATATTTAGAATGTTGTATCCTATGATTATTATTGGGGAGTGCTTTGTGATTCAAGAACTTTTTTTTTTTTTTGCCAAAGCTACAAAGATCTCCTATTTTCTTCAAAGAGATTATGACCAAATTTATCACCACCAATGTGATCTACCATCCATCTTCTTCAGGTACCTTGTTTTCCCTGTTTTAGTCATCTTGAGCTAGCTCCTTGAAGACTGTATTCCTGACAGCTCCCAGAATTCACCAACACATCTGTCTCTGAGACAGTCTTGACATATTGATGCAATACCACATGTTCCCTATTTGATTTAAAATTTAAGATTTCAATACAAGGAAAGCTATAATACCACAATCACATTTAATTCCTTCAACAACCAACAAATCTGTTGACATATTTTAAAATCACAGGAGGTTAAAGCTAAAACAAATTGAGTAAATTGCAAAGACAAGCAAGAATACTTTGGCTGATTCAAATTGTTGAATGTTTCTTTCACTTTCTCTATTCTAGTTTATTGCGTCGAAGACTTATAATATGTAAATATCACTATATATTATAATTGATTTAAAGGATTTTCTACGAGTATATTTGAAGTAGATTTTATTTTGACCTTAGGTCTGAGGGCCAATGCCTCTCTCTTTAACCCCCAGACCCCTGCAGATGTACACACATAAGATTTACCTCCATCTTGACTCCACATTTTCATACTGATGTGCCTTAGAAGTAGGTCATGTTCCCAGTTCATTCCCCAAAAGCTCACTTTCCATTGTACCTTCTTGTGCCATTGTGGAACTTACACATACCTTCTTGGTCTGGTAACATTCTCTCCCTGTTAGTTCTGGGTCTTTATCTAGTCCTGAGACATGGTCTGAACCTCCAGTAAGTGAACAGAGCCCTGCAGCATTGACTTAACCTTTGTCCGTCTCCCTCTCTGGAGCTAGAGCATTGACTCTACCACCCTGAGGGCCTCTCACTTGACTCTGAGAAGGGAGTCAAGTCCCACCTCAGCTCTTTGCTATGGTCTGCCTCTTTACTAATTTTCCAAACCAGCACTGACTTGCTTACTTTTTCAGTTGTTTTTATTGCCAACAGGATACCATCAGAGCCAGTGTTGTTTTCTGAGCTATTATATCCCCAGTGTTTATGTCTTATCCAAGAATCTAATTCCCTCCTGCTCTCTCAGTTTTGTGGGCTTTCAGAAAGAAAAGAAATATTGTATTACTAAATCCAGGAATAAAATATAGGTAAGTTCTGTAGAATGCAAGCATTTTTGAGTGGGGTAGTAAAGAAGACACTAGTTTGGTTATCATCCTGACCAGATTCTAACTTTATAACTAATTAGATTTATAATTGCAACAAGTAACCTATCTTCTCTCCCCTCAGTGTCCTCATCTGTCAGAGTTATTGTGATAATTAAATATGATCATATATGAAGGGTACCTAGCAAGGATTACATGGTTTATTTTCCAGTATCAAAAAAACTTATCTTCCCTTCCTTCATTTTAGAATATGTAAAGGGGAGGAGGTGGTATCACTTTCTTCTTGGGATGAAAATCCTCTTCATAAGTATGGATTTCCAACTTGAAATAGAATATGAAAATCTTTAGAACCCAGTTTGATTCCAGCTTGGTTAATTCAAATTTCTGTTTTAACATGTACAAAATTAGCCATTTACTGCTCTCCAGAAGAAAGTTCTCCAATGTTATATCCATCTGATCATCTACAATGAAAGAGAATTGAATTGTAGTAACTAGGTTCAAGAGGAGGGCTTAAGCAGATGTAACTAATATGGTAGGTGAAAACTGATGAAGTGAGCTGAAAAGTAAGACCTGTGGAGTTCGTTTGCAGATTAATTATTATTTTAATACAAAAAGAAGTGGTATATATAACCCACAGCTTAAAAAGAAGTTCAGTTTTTTAAGACAAAGTGGCATCTTAACTTTTGTTGAATATTTTCTCTTCTGTCTTTTAGAAGATTCTGATATTTTCTTTTATGTTCCAGCACTTAGTAACCTATGTCCTGACTTATAAATTAAACATACAAGAGACGGTATAGTTTGTATGTTAAATATTATTCTATATGTAGGAAGAAAGGTTTAAAAAACATATTGTGCCCTAAGACTTTATTTTTAAGTTGCAAATTTAATTATTAGTAATAAATGTTACAAGGAAGGTATATAAATAGACATACAGCAAGTTGCCGTTAGTCAAACAGAGAAGCAGAGCAGAACGGGAATCAAAACACACATTTCTCAATCAAGGATATGTAGATAGCTGCCTACATGGTGTAATTTGATGGTGAGATTTTCCTTCCCCCAAATATCTCTACTGAAATGTTATTACTTCTCTTGGTTAACAAGCTAATCTTAGGCTAAGTATTTTAGAAGGGTTATGGCAGTAAAGAAGCTAACAGACCTTAATAAAAGCACAATCACAGAAATGTAACACTTTATAGTTAGAAGGGCTGTTTCATTGGCATTTAGTTCAGTTCTTCACCCAGTTCCTATAAAGTTCCTCTTCATTTCTTCTGACAGGCATAATGCTCCCAGTAAGTTCCTCTCCTCAGATAGCAAAACCATTCCACTGGTGGCCATCTCTTTTCCTTTTTGAGGTTTATTGAGATAGAATTCACATAAAAAATAGGTTAACTTTGCAGTATACAACTTTTTTATTTGTTTTAGTTTTAGTTTTTTTTTTTCCAAGTAGGGTCCATACCCAGTGTGTGCTTGAACTCATATTCAAGAATAATATGCTCTACTGACTGAACCAGACAGGTGCCCCAAGGGATATAACATTTTGATTTGATGATACAAGATGATAGTGATATCATTTTTTTAATTGTAAAGGATGACTAGGTTTGTCATAAAGTCAGAAACCTGGGAGTCATTTTGATCTCCATCTCCTTTACTTCTCACATCAAATGAATTGCAAAATCCTATTGATTCTGCTGGCCTTCTCTTATGGTGAGAAGACTTCTTACTCTGAGGCACAGTTGATGAAGAACAAAGTGCTGGACTGTGGAGTTGAAGAAACACAGTTATTAATCCTGGTTCTGTCCCTTCCTACTTGTGTAAACTTGGCATGTATGGCAGATGTTTAGGGCTTTAAGTCATTCATCTAGCAAATAGAGAGAAAATGCCTACATCATAAAGTTGTTGGGGCTGATTGAAATCAGTTATATAATTGCCCCATGTAACACCTGGTGAGGACTCAAAACTTAAATGCTGTTTCCTTCTCTTAACTCATGCAAAGTGTCCCTGATGGTAACTTCTACTAATTAGTTTTAGTTCTGCCTTCTGGATCCACAAATTAGGTTTTGTTTCTTTCTAATTTCCCTCTCCTTTCCTTCTTCACTTCTCCCTCCCCACCCGATTTTTCCTTACTTCCTTTATTTGACAAGGAGAATGGTGATCTCTTTCTCTGATTTATCAGTGTCATAACTATGTGGAAAAAATAATGTGGTTGTTTTAACATAACCTCTTCCACCTAAAACCAATATTAATACCCCTAATTACTAATATATTTTTCTTAGTACCCTAAATCCATCTGCTTGATCATTGATAATTCAGACTTTTACGTAATGTCAAATGAACTGTTTTCCTTAAATTTTCTTTCTTCCTTTTCAAAATAGGGATACACTTGCTCATATTCTTATATTTGACATACTTACTTTAATATTGTCCACAGGTAAAGTTTGAAATGTAATTGGCCTGTTGATAAAAATTCACCTAAAATACCAAGAAAGTCTTACCATTTACTGTTTGGTTTTCTACTCTATTTTATTTGGCTTATTATTTCCAATTTGAAGACTTTTCTCTTAGGTAGAGAAAAGTCTAATTATTTTGCCTTTTTATCATCTGTTAGCATTAGACCAGCTGTTCCAAGCACTGAGGCTGTTCCTTTTTTATTCTTCTTGCCCAAAACATATTTAAAATAAAGCCCTTTTAGTTATGTGCCATTCTTTTCGAGTCTTAGTTCATTCTGGGTTTTAACATTCCTCAGACAGAGCTTGGGGTATCATAATACTCCTGTTTCTTTATTCTTGGATGTGGACCTTTCCTTCTTATCTTTTGTACATGTGGTTTAAAAACCAACACATTTAATAGAAGGTCCTCTCTGCTACTCTGGATTTCTCTTTTTCTTCATTTGTATTTGTATATTCAGAATATACCTTCCTTGGATAGGCATCAAATTTTAGGAATTAACTTGTCGGTAAGTTACATATCTGTGTGGTCATTTTATACACATCTGTTTCTCACAGTGGACTCAAACTCCCTGAGGCTAGGAACCATGGCACTTTTCTTACCATAGTTTTCTCAATGACTTACACAGGATCTAGAACATCGAAGGCATTCCATGGGAACTCACTGAGTGCAATTATTTAATAAGTATTAGCTTCGAGTGTCTGTCCTCAACTTTGCCCAGAGTTCAGGTGCTTGAATCTTCTGAATAGACAAAAAGCTGAGAGCACAACATAATAAATAGATGGTTTTCCTTGGTAGCAACCAGAGGAATGTCCAACAAATTGGCACTAGAATTGTTTTCTTTTTTTCACTCTTCATCTGCTAAAAATTCTGCTAAAATTTTCACAAACTGCTGCTGTGCGACCAAGGTCATTTCACTTACATATTCATGTTTTCAACCCGTGAATCATTTATTTCCAACCAACCCTAAAGTAGCAACATAAAAAGCAAACTCCAAGCTCATGGCCATTGAGCTGTGTTGACAAGGTAGATGTAGTCGAGGTTCAGTAAGACAGTGCCCCAAACCCAGCTCATCGGATGTTGTGTGGAAAAGGTCCAGATGTCACTGACACGTAATGATGAATTTGCAGCAGGCTGAGGACAGGAGAGCTGAAGCCACCATGACTGGTTAACTTGGAGACACCCCGTAAGTTTCTCTTATTTTTTTCTAATCATCTTAAATCAGGAGTGTTTTTAAAACTAAGGGGAAAAAAAGAAGAAAAATATTGCTGACTATAATTTTAAATATTTCAATAGATTTTGCATAACTTTATCTGTGTGGAAGGAGTCGACTTTTAATGCAGCAGAATGTGAGGTGAAATAAAGATAAAATTGCTAACCTGTGAACTATAATAAACAGTCTCTGGAGTGTGGTGTTGACCTTAAAACTATATTCAGGGATTGCGAAAACATGGCGAGCTGAGCTAAATCTTCCTTCCAAAAACATGATATGGAATAAATTAATTAAAAATTAAATATTTGAGCCCCAAAGGAGCTTTAAAGGGTCTTTAAGAAGCCACAGATTGGTTTTGCTTTGCTTCAGGGAATAGGGAGAACAGGGCTTCCTGGCTGAGGCAAGATCAGGGCTTTCAGGCTGTTTCCAGCAGAGGACAGTACAGCACTGGGGTCACCTGAGCTGTGGTCTTGTGAGGGGACTGGAGCCTGCCACAGAGCAGGAAACACAGAGAGCCACAGGGCAGGTGTGAGGACTCTGCACAAAGGGCAAATTCTCATTATTTGACCACTTGGAGCTCACGTCATAATAATGTAAGTATGGAAAAAAGACGATTCTTTATTTTGAAGCCAAAAACAAGTGAGACTTTTGATATAGGGCTCATGTAAACTAGATTAGAAAGAGCCTTAGCATCTTTGTACTTTACAGATAGGGGAATGAGTACCACAAAGATTCCTATATGTTACTGGAAAAGTGGATAGTATGAACTAGGATTCTACCTTCTGGTCCAGAGACTTCCCTCTACACCGCGCTTCCTTAGTTGCAGGATCATAAATGGATTCGGCATGGCACGTGAAGGGTAAAGACAGGGTTCTGGAAACAGTGAGCCTTAGTTTGAATCCAGACCTCACCCCTTCCTTAAGAGTGACCATAAGCAAGTCACTTAACTTCCAATGCCTCAGTTTCCTCAACTGTAAAAAGGGGATTGTAACGATACTAAACTCATATAGATGTTAAGAAAGGTAAATGAGGCTGACGTGTACTTCAATGTGAATGTATTTAAGTATTAAGAAAATCCTAGATTTTGGCCATGATTTGGCTCCAACCTACCTTCTCTGTCTTAGCTCTTCTACACACCCTTGCCCCTATCACCTGGTGTGTTGTCATGGTGCCTTTCTTGATCTTTCCAGAATGACCACATACTCTTTATTCTGCCTGAAATGACTTTTTGCTTCCTTGTATATATCCCAATTCTGAGATCAAATCTTTTATTTCAGAGTCTTCCTCTAGACATCCTCCTCATTCTTACTCTTTCAATTAAATGCTCTGTCCTGTCTGCTCCCAACTACATTTTGTTTGAGAGAGAGAGAGAACACATGAGTGAGGGAGAAGGCATGAGGGGAGAGAGAGAGAGAGAGAGAGAGAGAGAGAGAGAGAGAGAAAGAGAATCTCAGGCAGCTCCACACTCAGTGCGAAGCCCAACGCAGGGCTCGATCCCATGATCCTGGGATAATAATGAGAGCTGAAGTCAAGAGTCAGACACTAGACCAACTGAGCCACCCAGGTGCCTCCAGCTGCATTTTATAAATGCTCCATGTAGCACTTTCCCTACTAGATTATGATTATAGTGTTGTGTCTCTGGTTTCTATGTGACTGTGATCTCCTTAACGGTAGGCATATGGTTTAATCATCCTTTTAGTGTTAATATCTTGTTCTTAATAGTTTCTCCAAAGTAGCTCATTTCAAAATAATGACTATATGACTGCCCATGCCACCTTTTTTAATTGAAAATACCTAACACACACATACACACATACATACACACACACAAACAAGCACTACTCTGTCCTTGCCTGACTTTTCTGCTCAGCCTGTATTACCATCTAACATACTGTGCGTTTTATTTATGCACCTTATTTATTACAATAACTTATGTAAAATACTTAGAATTCTATATGGCAAAACTAGTAATTGTTGCTTGCTTTTGTTGTTATTGATATCACTATTAGTTGCTCTGCTGTTTTGAACAGTGACAGTGTTATTTGTATTTATTATCCTTATTATTATTACCCAGCTCCTGTCATTCTCAATGGTAAAAGAGAGCAGACCCTTGCTTGTGCTTTATTCTATTCTATGCAAGCACAATTGATATATTTTGTTTGTAAATACAATTAAACTGTTACTCTTTTACATATAAATTTCTCATTTTCAAGTGAATGATTTGCAAAAATGCCAGACCCAAATTTCATCAGCTATACGACCTGGGGCAAGCTCTTTCATCTATCTTTAAAACAGATGATTGGGAAAACCGAGGGAAGCTTGAATGTTGACTCCACTCTCCTTTTCTAATGGTAATGTTACCATTTCTGCTGAGACTGGTCAGGGCCCCCCAATTCCTTGTCACACTCTTTCAGAGAAGCAAGTTTCTCCCACTCAGAGTTAGCAAGCAGTGACTGACCTCCCGCCGTCCTGACATGACCCGGAGTCCCTTCCTGTTTCCTCATTCGCTGTTTGACAGGTGAAGAAGACAGACAAGAATTATGTCCTTGTCCCCGCCAGATCCACAGGCTTCCACTCATAACTTCTCATCAGATTCTCCTGAAATATTTTTTAGCACAACCCACTCTCTAAAACAGCCTGACTGGCATTTTCTAGTCAGTGTGCTGCAGGACTAAGGGTAAAGGCCACATCTGTCTCCACCTCAAGGAAGGATATTAATCCCTAGAGGAAAACATGAAATTCTCTGTTCTTGTTTTTATAGACCCAGAGGCATACAGTTCCCTCTGGGGCCTAGTGTGGTCCAGACAGCCTTCCTTGTGAAAAAGAAATGTTTGGGTTCCACCTTTCTTTATAAAGTCAAGGAAGATAACTGGCTTCTTTCATCAAACCTGTGTCATGGAGGTGTTGTGAGATTAATGAGCTAATGTTTATGAAGTGCCTTGAGGAAAAAAAGGAGATTAAAAAGAACAACTCATGAAAACCCCTTCATTTTAAGTAAACTGTTTCTGACCCACTCATTAGAGCTCATTTCCTGCCCTGAGATGCTTGAAAGCCTGTATGAACCATTTGCAATTTCAGAGGTTTTATTTTCATATTTGAGAACAGGGAATAGTGAGTTTTCTCTCTCTGTTTTTTTTTTTTTTAATTTTAAATTTGTGCTCCGCTTACAAGATTTCTTACCGTTTCATGCAAATGGAGGAGGGTAAAATAAAATGAACGTTTCGAGAGCAATAGCACAGCTAGTCTGCAAGCCAGGAATCACTAACTGCCATGACCAACCATATATAATAAGCAAACACTTCAGTTAATTTCTTTCTTATCACAGAAGAACTGTATTTACCCCAAAGTTGAGGAAAATACAGTGAGGAAAGCTTTTCTTGAAGAAGCTTTGGTAGCTTTGAGAAACCTGTCATTCAGTTATAAGCTATTCTACTGAATTCAGTGAATCCTCACTCTTCCCTCAAATTAAATTTCGTGGGCACATCTGTTACATAATGTATTGTGATTACACATGACTGCTAAAATTGTTTACAGAGAGCTTTTCACATCTGTTGGAATGGCTGCCTCATGAAGAAACTATGTGGAGAATTAGTTACAGTTTGTAAATGCTACAGCAGCACTAACTGGTTACTGAGATTGTGGGTCTGGGGTTGCCAGTTGATACTCCGGTGGAAAACTTTCCAGACGAAGTCCTGGCCCAAGTAGGAACTAAGAAAGTCTCTTTCCTTTGCTACTTAATTCAGCCGATTCATAGGTAGCTCCCAGACCCCTCTTCTACCATAGTCTCCTTCCCAGTGTGAAAAGTATACACAGTTATTGGACTTTCAAAAGGCATTGTGATATGTGTAATAAAAGCTTCAAACATTCTCACAGGAAAAACTATCTTCAAACATAATTTTCCTTATCNGTATTATATACTATTATATATATATATACACATATATATAACATTAGTATTATATAATACACACACATACACACATATGCACACAGTACAAACATATCTATAAAACTTAACCATTATATATAAAAAGTACATAGTATTCATATGTATGTTCATGTATCAATTGATCAAGACAGATAAATTGATTTACCCACTTTTGCGTGAAGTCTAAAATGTCCCTAAAACAATCATCTGATGATTGATGAATTAAACATAACTCATTATGAAAAGGAAAATAACATGGTACATTCAGTTCATGTATGAATTTTTCCTTTGCACATAGTATTTCTGTCATGACATGAATGATTTAAAAATTAGAATAATTAGCATAAGTTCACATATCTAGTTTCTCAGATAAGGAGGGGAAAGAACACATGTGCATAACTAACAATGTAGCAGATAACATAACCGCAACCAGAGAGCAAGGCCTTCTGGGTGTGTAGGAGAACAGAGGTTGCTTTAGCTTGAAATGGAAAAGAGGAAGTTTCATGGAAGACATATCGTTGCACTGGATCTTGGATTAGGGTTGAAATTTGATGGTGGGAAATGCAAGGAATGAGCAGTCTAGACAGAATGAGCAGCAAGGATAAGGTATGGAAACAGGAAACTTTCCATATATACAGTATTTAAAATGTGTTTAAGTGGATATAAAGAGCCAACAAAGAGGTAGTGGGAGATAATGTAGAAACATAATTTTTTGTACACCTAAACCATAGTGTTTTTTACCTAAGAAATGAGCATAAAAATAGTCATATCTGTTTCATGAAATTGTAAGAGTTGATGCACCTGAACTTCTTAGTGCAGGACACATAGAAAGCACTTGATACATGGTAGCAACTGCTTCCACGTTGCAAAATTTTGTCTGAATTTGAAAGTGTATTCTCTATTCACATGGAACTGTGGTCGATTTCTATCAATTAGATCAATCTTATATTTTTTCAGATCTTCTGTATGCTCACTTAGTCAAACAATTGCGATCTAAGCAGGTGCTGGCAAATTTCAGACAGAGGGTAGATCCACCAGCAGTCCGTTTTTGTAAATAAACAGATACATGTTTATTTATATGATGTATCTGGCAGAGTGGCATATTTGCAACAGAAATTTGGCCTTCAAAGCCTAAAATATTACTGCCTGGCCCCTTATAAGAAAATTTTGCTGATCCTTGGTCTAGAGAGAGGCAAATTTTAAGACTTTTGTTACTGTTTTGCTTCTGAATGTCTTCTTGTACTTAGAGCAATTTTTAGTATTGGTATTTTGGTTCTATGTTATCTGATGCTTAGAGTCATCATGGCATTTAATTTTTATCATCTTGAAGTGTTGCTATTTTTCTAACTTACGTATGTTTTGCAATTAAATTTGTCTGATATCCATATTATCAACTTCTTATATCTCCTAGTTTGCATTTAATATCTCTTTGTTTTCACTCTTTATCCTTTTAGGAAGCAACTTTTTATGATTACTTATATATTTTTAAAATCTAATATGATACAAGGTGAATTTATCACACTTGCCTATATTGTTAAAATTACTGTTCTTGGGGCGCCTGGGTGGCTTAGTCGGTTAAGCGTCCGACTTTCGCTTAGGTCATGATCTCGCGGTTCGTGGGTTCGAGCCCCGTGTCGGGCTCTGTGCTGACTGCCGGCTCAGAGCCTGGAGCCTGTTTCAGTCTGTGACTCCCTCTCTCTCTGACCCTTCCCTTCTCATGCTGTCTCTCTCTCTCTCTACTAGAAATAAATAAAACATTTAAAAAAAAATTACTGTTCTTAATCTTAATTCCACCATTTAATTTTCTATTTTTTTCTTTGTACTAATCTTTTGCTCCATGGGATACATACGTGTATGTGTGTCTGTATATGAGAGACAGAAATAAAAGGGGAGGAGGAAGATAGGGGAAAGGAGGGAGTGGAGAGGGAGAGAGGGGGAGAGGGAGAGAGATAGGACCACCATTCAAGGTAGTTTAAGCAAAAGAGGATTTTTCTACCAGGTACTTCAATGATTTGTGAAATTGTTGGAAAAGCTGAAGAGCCAACTCTGGGAAGAGTTGCTTTCTCCTAGGATCGCACTGCTCAGCCATGATTGTGGTTGAGAAACCTGAGGGAAACTGTTGAAACCGAAAGATGTGACCATGGCACTCTATTCGTCACAATCAGGAAAACTGCCATTCCCTTTGTGGTTGTTGCTTTTTCCTGGGCCACACTGGTTCCATTGTGACCTCTGTCAGAAAATGGATGCCTTCGACTCCACTTCTCTCTCTCTCTCTCTCCCTCTCTCTCTCCCCCCCCCCTTCTCTCCCTCTCTCTCTCTCTCTCTCTCTTCCATCTTTAAATCTCAGTGAATGGACATGTCTGGTAGATGCTAACACATAGCTGGAACCCTGGCACATGGAAATCTGGGAAATATAGATTTCAGCTATCTGTTCTCTGTACTAGAGAGGCATTAAAATATGTAAATGTTGAGCAAGCCAATCCACCTTATTCATCACCTGCTATTCTTTGGCACTTTAAATAATATGTATAGTTTTGAATAATGTAGGTGAGTCTAAATAATACACATATACATTTCTATTTCTTGATGTATCCATATTATTTGGGACCTATTGGCTCTCAAATGTGAAATATAAAGTATCAAACTCACTCAATTTCTCTGAAATGGAAGATGAGACAATAAGCTAACTTCCACTCCCATGTTTTCCTCATCTTTCTCATAGTTCATATTAATCATACTACTATTTTTAAGTGGTCAATGTTTATAGCATTTACATTCTGTCCTGGAACTGCAATTCACCCAGTAACTGGACTTAGTGCTACAGGTTTATAGGTTTAATTATACTGACAACCTTTTCATACTGTGGCATTTCCCTTTCTAACTATCTTAACTTGGCATATCTCATGCTTGGCTAGATTTCATTAACAAGTTTGTCTACTTTGTAGCATATTAGTAAAAATTTGAAATAATGTATATAGAATGACTGGTGCCTAATAGGTGCTCAGTGGAAGGCTATTCCTATTGTTATTTTTTATTAACAAAGGAAAATTAATCAAAAGTACTAAACTGAGAATATAAAGAAGACAATGGTGGAGTACAATTCATGGCATATAGTAAATAATGAATCAATTTTGAGTTCCATCGACTTCTGAGCACCAGGAATACTATATTTGAATCTTTCCTGTGACACTCAACCATATTATGATATATATTAAACTAGAGAACTTGTCCAAGGCCACAGAGACATTGATTTTCTGAAATATGACCCAAGAAATTTTAGAGTCATCAGTGACCTTAGGCAAGTTATCTGGTTTAATGGGCTTCAGTTCAGCCATCTATAAATTGAAACACAGTGTTCATAATCCCTTCAGCCTCTCACTTCACTATATTCTCATGACCCTTGGTGGATTACCTGTAACTATTTTTAGAATCTAAGTTTGCCTCCTCCAGGTGCTCTGAATGCTCCTTGACATGTTTTCCGTGCTGTCAGTTGATGTGTGTGACAGGGAAAGCCAACTAATTCTAATATTAATCTAAGAATGCTATCATTAAAATCAAACTTCATGTCGTGTTTATCAAAATCAGGGAGTAGAGATCATCTGCTTATCTATTATACACTGGCAGTGTTACTGCAGGTCTTCTGTAATATATAAATTAAAAATATTATTCTATTTGTATTCAAGTCTCAAGTAGTATTTTGGGAAATTCCGGAGCCACTTTGGATATATGTATATGTGTGTATATGTATACATATATATATTTATATTCCATTGGAATACATTTTTTTTCCCTCATGGCTTCCAACAAACTAAAAGGCTCGTTAAAACGAGGAATATTGCTGAAACAAAAACAAAGTAAGACAAGAAATAAAGAAAAACCTCATGACTTCATAAGTTATTTTGGTTATTATAATGATTGTGCAGCGGTTACTGTCTTCTAAAGCTGTGGTCTGGAACATTCTGTTGCAAACTCATGATATTGATTTTCAGAAGTATGATCCAAGAAAATTTAAAACACTTAAGAACTGACACAACAATGATTTTTCAAAACACTCATATCATTGAAATTGGAGATGATAGGGAATATACTAGTAAAAGTAAATATTAACATTTGGCAAGAAGACATTTTTCGAATCTGCCACATGGTATGGGAATTTGATTAAGAGGTAACTTAGGGTACCTGGGTGGCTTAGTCGGTTGAGCCTCTAACTACGCCTCAGGTCATGATTTCACAGTTCGTGGGTTCAAGCCCCATGTCAGGCTCTTTGCTGACAGCTCAGAGCCTGGATCCTGCTTGAGATTCTATGTCAACATATCTCTCTGTCCCTCCCCCACTCACACTCTGTCTCTCTCTCAAAAATAATAAACATTAAAAAAATTTAAGAATAAAGATAAAAAAGAGGTAACATCCTTCACAGTGGCCAATCATAACCAAGGTTATTATGGAAAAGTTGAATTATGTCTGCATATTCTCACTAAGTCTATGTTTAGTGTCTGGAATTCATGTTAGTTCAAGTAACTATAAATAGAAAAGTAGCTGCCACCCAGGCAGCTCTGACTTTGGAATCCCACAAAAGAAAGTGCTAACAAGGACCTATTTGCAAAATTTTAAAATGAATCCCGTATTTCTTGCAGCACGGTAGATTTTGTGAATTGTTTTAGCACAAAGATGGCACCATACACAGTCATAGCAACCAGCTCAGAAAAGTCAGATCCCTGGACAACAGTTAAATCTCAGACAGTATTAGGTTCCTCCTCCTCTTCCCTCCCTTCCTTCTTCCTTTTCCTCCTTTTCTCCTCTTCCTCCGCCTCTTCTTCCTCCCTCCTCTTCTAACTTGGATCTATATGGTGCTGACGTTGGGAGGAAAACTTTAAATTATTTGTGTGTATGTTGGTATTACGCAAATTCTTCCACCTATCAGCTATGTGACTTTGGGAAAGTCATTTCAACTCCTTGAACTATCTACTGTAGTTATTTTGAGATTTATAGGAAAAAATTCATGGGAAATGATAAAAGTCTGTATAGGTATAATATTATTGGATAATTGCATTTTGAAAAGAGTGGCATCACAAATTATTTAAACACATATCAATTAGTTAGAAAAAAGAGGTTTTTTTTTTTTTAACTAAAAAGCAATATTTAAATCCAATGCAGTACCTTAGTATATGGGCATTAACAATGCTCATCACTGTTTTCTTAACTAAGGTTAACTTTAATTTATCCGCAATGGATTACCTGCATAGTAATTTATCAGCAGTGAGAATCATCCCCTCAACAGAAGCATTGTACTGGGATATATTTGGATTACTTATCAGTGAGATTTTTAAGTAAAATACAATGTGAAATGCTGGAGGTATCTGCAAGGTAGAGCTGTTTTGGGTTTTCTATATCTATTCTACCAAACCCAGAAAAGGATATTTAAGATGTATTTCAGTTTTATGCAATCTCAACATCCTACAGACTATGGGAAAACCATTAATTGGAAAATTATTTAATAGCCATATGTTGAATATTTACTGTTTGCAAGACATTGTGCTGTGGACTTTGAGTAGTGGTTCTCAACTTTGATGAGCATTAGAATCATCTAGATCACTTACTAAACTATACGTTTAAGTTTAGTTAAGTAAATCACTTACTAAACCATTCTGAGTTTCCGATTCAGTTGATCTGGAAAAAGAGTTAAGAATCTACCTTCTTAACCAGTTCCTGGGTGATACTGAGGCAGAAGACCTGCAGACCACAAGTCAACAGCAACTATTTAGATAAAGAGACACAGGATAAAAAGATTCAAACCTGAAGTTTTGTATGTATGTATTTATTAATTCATTTATTCCTCATCCATTCATTCCAGTATAATTAGCCTACAGTGACATATTAGTTTCAGGTGTAAAATAAACAATATAGTGATTCAACAATTCTATACATGACTCAGTGCTCATCACTGTAAGTGTACTTAGTCCCGGTCAGCTGTTTCACCCGTGCCTCCACCCACCTTCCTTCTGCTAACCACCAGTCTGTTCTCTATATTTAAGAGTCTGATTTTTTATTTGTCTCTTTTTTTCTTTGTTCATTTGTTTTATTCCTTAAATTCCATATATGACCGAAATCATACAGTATTTGCCTTTCTCTGATGACTCATTTCACTCTCTAGATCCATCCATGTTGCTGCAAATGGCAAGATTTCATTTTTTTTTTCATGGCTGAGTAATATTTTATTGTATATATAAACTTACCTCTTCATTACCAATTCATCTGTCAGTGGACACTTGGGCTGCTTCCATAATTTGGCTATTGTAAATAATGATGCAATAAACATAGGGGTGCATGTATCTTTCTGAATTTGTGCTTTTGTGTTCTTTGGGTAAATACTTAGTAGTGGAATGATTGGGTCATATATAGTAATTCAATTTAAAATTTTTTGAAGAACCTCGAAGTTTCATAGTGGTCTCCACAGTGGCTGCACCAGTTTGCATTCCCATCAAAAGTGCAAGAGGTTTCCATTTTTTGCACATCTTTGCCAACATTTGTTGTTCTTGTGTTTTTTATTTTAGCCATTCTGACAGATGTGAGGTAGTATCTCCTGATTTTTCATTTGAATTTCCCTGCTGATGAGTGATGTTGAGCATCTTTTCATGTCTGTTAGCCATCCGCATGTCTTTTCTGGAGAAAATTTCCTGGAGAAATGCCTGGAAGTGACTGCATTTCCTGAAGAATTGCCTGTTCTGTGCTATGCCCATTTAAAAATTGGATTATTTGGGGGTTTTGGGTGTTGAATTCCATATGTTCTTTATATACTTTGTATACTAACCCCTTATCACATATGTCACTTGCAAATATCTTTGTCCATTCTAAAAGGTTGCCTTTTAGTTTTGTCAATAGTTTCCTTTGCTGTGTAGAAGCTTTTGATTTTGATGTAGTTACAGTAATTTATTTTTGCTTTTGTTTCCCTTGCCTCAGAGAAATATCTAGAAAAGTGTTGCTATGGCCAACGTCAGAGAAATTATTGCCTGTACACTCTTCTGGGCATTTATGGTTTTAAGTCCTATATTTAGATCTTTAAGCCATTGAGTTTATTTTTGTGTATAGTGTAAGAAAGTGATCTAGTTTCATTCTTTTGCATGCAACTATCCAGTTGTCCCAGCATCATTTGCTGAAGAGACTCTCTTTTTTTCCCACTGCATATTCCTTTCCATCTTTGTCATAGACAAATTTGACCATATGATTGTGCGTTCATTTTTGGACTCTTTATTATGTTCCATTGATATATGTCTTTTTTTGTACACATACCATACTGTTTTGATTACTACACATTTGGTGTATAAGTTGAAATCTGGGATTGTGATACCTCCAGTTTTGTTCTTGTTTTTCAAGATTGCTTTGGCTGTTTGGAGACTTTTGTGGTTATATACAAATTTTAGGAATTTTTGTTTTAGTTCTGTGAAAATACTGTCACTATTTTTGGTAGGTTTGCTACAGATGCATTGTATCTATAGATTGCTTTGGGTAGTATGGATATTGTAACAGTATTTGTTCTTCCAATTCATGAGCATGGAATATCTTTTTATTTGTGTCATCTTCAATTTTTTTTCATCACTTTTATAATTTTCACAGTATAGATTTTTCACCTCCTTGGTTAAGTTCATTCCTAGGTATTTTATTATTTTTGGTGTAAGTATAAATGGGATTATTTTCTTAATTTCTCTTTCTGATACTTCATTATTAGTGTATAGAAATGCAGTAGATTTCTGTATATTGATTTTGTATGATGTGAGCTCACTGAATTTGTTTATCAATTCTAGTAGTTTCTGGTGGAGTCTTTAGGGTTTCCTATATAGAGTATCATGTCTTCTGCAGACAGGGAAAGTTCTACCTTTTTCTTACCAATTAGAATGCTTTTTCTTGCCTTTTTTTTTTTTTCTCTGATTGCCGTGGCTAGGACTTCCAGAATTTTTTTTGAATGAAAGTAGTGAGAGTGGACGTCCTTGTTTTGTTTCTGATTTTAGGGGGAAAGCTCATTTTTTCACCATCGAGTATGTTGTTAACTGTAGGTTTTTCATTTATGGCCTTCATTATGTTGAGGTATGTTTCCTCTAAACCTATTTTGTTGAGGGTTTTTATTACAAATAGGTGTTATACTTTGTCAAATGCTTTTTCTGCATTTAATGAAATTATTGTATATTTTATTCTTTCTCTTGTTGTTGCAATGTATCACGTTGATTGAGTTGTGACTTTTGAACTAAACTTGCATCCCAAGAATAAAACCTATTTGATTGTGGTGACTGATTTTTTTCCCCAGTGTTGTTGGATTCGATTTGCTAATATTTTGCTGAGTATTTTCACATCTTTGTTCATGAGAGATATTGGGCTGTAGTTCTCTCTCTCTCTCTCTCTCTCTCTCTGTCTTTCTCTCTCTCTCTGTAGTGTTTTTATCTGGTTTTGGTATCAGAATACTGCTGGACTCATAAAATGAATTTGGGAGCTCTCCTTCCTCTTCTATTTTTTGGAATAGTTTGAGAAGAATAGGTATTAACTGTTCTTTAAATGTATGATAGAATTCACCTGTAAAGCCATTGGGTTTTGGAGTTTTGTTTGTTGGAAGTTTTTTGGCTACCGATTTAACTTCTTTGCTGATAATTGATTTGTTCATAGTTTCAATTTCTTCCTGATTCAGTTTTGGCAGGTTATATGTTTCTAGGAATTTATCCATTTCTTCTAGGTAATCCATTTGGTGGCATATAGTTTTTCATAATATCTTCTAATAATCCTTTGTATTTCTATGTTAGTTTTTTTCCTCCTCTTTCTGATATTGTTTAGTTGAATTTTTTCTTTTTGATGATTCTGACTAAAGGTTTATGAATTTTGTTGATCTTTTCAAAGAACCAATTCTTGATTTCATTGATCTCTTCTATTGATCTTATTAGTTTCTATGTAGTTTATTTCTGCTTAAATCTTTATTATTTCCTTCCTTCTTCTGGTTTGTGGTTTTGTTTGTCCTTGTTTTTCTAGTTTCTTGATGTTAATGTTAAGTTGTTTATTTGATATTTTGCTTGCCACTTGAGGTAAGCCTGTATGCTGTAAACTTTCTTCTTAGAACCACTTTTGCTACATGCCAAAGATTTTGGGCCACTGTGTTATCATTTGCATTTGTCTCCATGTATTTTTTATTTGGATTTTTAATTATGATTCAGATTCTTAATTATGCTTTGCTAACAGATAACAATATGTCTGAGGTGAGCCATATAACCTCCACAAGATTCTTTTGGCTCCTCAGGGTTTGGAAATGTCATTTCTGCTCCAGGTGGATCAGACTGTCCTGAAAGAGCCATCTCCTTGGCTACTGCATGTAGACATAGACAATGCTTACTTCACTGCCATCTCAGACTAACCACCTGCCCATGTGTGAGATAGTTCTTATTTGTTCTGTCTGTGTCTTCAGGCAGGAATCAGCATGCTATGACACACTCAGAAGCTGGCTCTTAAATGACTGCATTTCTTTTCTCTGTTCTTATCACTTATGTGGTGATTTCTTAGGGTGACATTATTTCTCATTTTCTAGCTTCTTGAGGGCATTCCTCTCTTTACCCTATATATACTGAAAAAATGTTTTTTACCTGTCTTTGGATTCTATAACTTCCTCTCTCTCTGACCTTCCCTTGCTCACGCTGTCTCTCTTTTTCTCTCAAAAACAAATAAAACATTAAAAAATTTTTTTTAAATAAAATTAAAAAAATTAAGGTTTTATCTATTTCTGAGAGAGAAAGAGAAAGAGAGAGAGCGTGTGTGAGAGCGAGCAAGGGAGGGTCAGAGAGAGAGAGGGAGACACAGAATCTGAAACAGGCTCCAGGCTCTCAGCTAGCTATCAGCACAGAGCCCGATGCGGGGCTTGAACCCACGAACCATGAGATCATGACCTGAGCCAAAGTCGGACGCTTAACCAATTAAGCTACCCAGGCACCCCTACCCTAATATACTTCTGAGAATGTTTTGTTTTTTATAAATATATTACTTTTTTATAAGAAATGACTAACTCTTCCTTTTTGTATCACATTGTGACAATAAAATGAGATAAGCTCTGTATAAAGACTTCTAAACTACCATATAAGAAATGATAGATTCAGGAAAGGTATTTATAAGTTATTTATGTGGTAGGACAAAAATCAGATGAGTTAGCTTGTGTCAAAGAGGTAAATCTTGGCAGCACAACAAAAAGAACCAGGTAGGTTCAGGGGTTGTGGGTAAGTGGGACACTGAAGGTTAATATGAACTGCATGCCCATTTGGGTGGACATGCAGCCCTTGGAGAATACAAGATTGAAAAGATTGATTTTATACAGATGTGCGTGCACTTCTTGGTAATCCAACAACTAACAGTATTATTTCAGTAAATCTGTTTTTGTTTTAAATACTTCTGATTAATAATAAATAAGATTCTGACAATTACATTCTGTGTGCCACAATGTGAGTTCCTCTGTTTACATTTATAGTGGTGTTAAAAATTCAAATGGGCACATGTGTGATTATTGGCTGATAAGCTAGTGCTGGATCTTCACCCTTTTCTCATTCTCCCTCACACCCCAATTCCCCTACTGCCAGCTGAAATCTCTGCAGGAAAGGTGCTCTTAACCCGAATGAAAGAAATATGATGGAGACAAATTAAAAATCATCCCAGAGAAATGTAAAGATTGAGAAGAAAAACAAGAATCTTTCCATCATGAAATAACCACTCATGGAGGGAAGACATTCTCCTCTTGTGGCTGTAGTTTCATAGGATTGGATTAGGATGGTGGAACTTTGGGGAAACTATATGAAAGAGGAAAATCCTGGTGATTTTTGAAGTATGGAAGAGACAGTTGGGTCATATATCTCTCTTTCTGTTTTCATTCATCCTTTGAGGTACTAGGAACTGGGGCTGGCTGTGTCCTATGGTTGAGAAACAGTTTTACTCCTACAGGACTAAGGGACCAGGATGACCCAAGAAAAATTTTAAACTAACATTTAAGAAAAAGGAGAATGGATTTGAGAATCTAATTAGTTGTATCCAAGTCTTAATCCAGTCTTACTCACGAAGGAAGAAAAGCTAAAGGAGAACCAGGAGAAAATATTCCTTCACTTTCCTGCAGTGGCCCCTCTGGTGTATTTTTCAGGAATTCAAGGTCATAGATGAAATTATATAATTCCTGGATTTGTTTCAACACAATCCAGTGGAGGGTAGGAGGGATATGTGTACATGAATATTCATGAGTCAAGTTTTGCCATCTATTGTCTATTGTGGAAACTGGGGAAAAGGTTCATTTTACTATTCTACTCTCAAACTCTATGTTCAAATATGCCTAAAAATGAAAAAAAAACATTACTGGTTCAATGACTTATAGATCCAATGTAAGATAATAAAACCTAAAACTTAATATGAAATAAATTTTATCCAACTAGATTTTAAAATAATTTTCTTTAGGAAATTTCTAAAATATTATGCAAATTCAGTATTCATTCAGAGTGTAACATTGTCATTTTATGATTGCAACGACAGCTTCTCTCTACTACAGGAATAACTAGCAGTTTGTAATTGATACTAACTTCTCAGCCTCTATACCATTATTTTATCTTATTAAGATGCTGAAGTTGTAAGTATAGGCTATCAGATGTGAAAATCAAATCTAAAAATAGACTTGTCATTTAGATGTTTCTAAGCATTCTGTTATTTGACAAAATACGTATATATCTATATTTCTAGAGAATTTTTAAAAATCCATGCACTGTTTGGAAATAGGGAGGAGCAACTAAGAAGATTTTCAGTGCAAATGACTGTACTGTTTGTTGCATTTGCAAAGACAAGTGAAAAACTGACAATTAAACATATAATTTGAGAAATTGAGCTTTTCATATAAATTACCTAGATTGGATCTTTATGTTAACTGAATTCTCTGGATAAAACTAGCTCTCCACTTTCTTTTACCTTTGTAAATACCGTCTCCCTTAATTTTGTATGATAGATATAAAGTGAGCCTTTTCTAGCACTAAGCTTCAGCTTAAAATAAGCACTAATTTCAAGTAAAAGTGTGGAGTAATTTGGGAACATTTCTTCTGCTGTTTTAAATGTGTGCAGACTGATTACATAATTATAGAAGCAGTCAGGTGGCTTAATTGGGTGCAAGAGTGCTCACTGGGGCAAAACGAGGCGTCTGTACATGTCTGTAATACATTTCTACATTTTGTACAATATCCATGCATCCTCTTAAAGTGAATTCTTCATGATTTCTTTTGCAGAGCTTATTAGTCCCCAAACTTTCCCTTCACATTAGTATTTTCTGGACCAAACATACTTACCACACCCTTGTTGGTCACCAAAATTCAGGAAACACGGAACCCAAAGAGGCTGATTCTGCTTATGTATCTGACCTCATTCTGTTCAATTTGAAACTAAAAACTTCTACCTTAGGGTATTTGCATTGGAAATTCTCCATCACATTTTTGACTCCTAATTATTAGGTTTAAGCTCGGTACTGCCCTCTCAGAGAGATCTTTTTGGACCATTTAATCTAAATGTCGACAATCTACTCTAAATCCAGCTCTTTTCACCCAGTCCCTTCGCCCAGTGAATCACCCAGTGCCATTTTCTTCACTGCGTGATCACTTGTGAAATTGTCTTGTTTGATGATAACTTCTGTTTATTTTCTATCTTCCTTTAACAAAATGTAAGCTTCATAAGAACAGGGCCATCATTTTTTGTTGTTGTTTGTTTCTTTTTACCGTGGTCTTTAGAACATGGCCTGACACATGGTTGGCGTTCAAAAAGATTTGTTGAATAAATAAGTGATTAAATGAATTCATGAATGAATGAAGTTCACATAGAATGTTTTTTCTCACAGAGCCAAATATTTACAAGGCATTGGTCATGAATAAAAAAATGGCCACCCTTTCATTGGGATGAATTACTAAATAAGACTGCAGATTAAATCAATCATTGAAACAAGGGCAAAGCTGTGTAATTTATCACATAAAGTTGAACTGTTTACAATAACAGCAAAAACTCAAGTGCTTGATAATACACACAGTGCTTAGAATTTCATCAGACAGTTTGAGAATCTAAATTATTGAGCATGTAGCTATGCATTTGCCCTGGAGATCAGCCCAGGAGGCTGCAGTAGCAGGGGAGTGTTGAAATTAGAACCTATCACAGTAAATCTGGAAGGATGGCATTTTCTGATTTATCATGGATTGTGTGTAAGAAGTAGGAACATGATGACTCCAGTGCTCAAAGATGGTGGATTCAAAAGGTGAGGTTACTCTTGGGGATGCAGAAGGTTAAACATTGCTAGAGGAAACCATAAGCTATATGTATGGGATCTACTCTAATTTATGTTACCCTACTCTAATTCATATTACCCTAATTCTAAGAGAATTCGTTACCTCTTTACAGGGAACTTTACTGGATACTTCAGAAATCTCTAAACACTGGAGGCCTGTAATCTGCAGTTTCATGGACAAAGATGAGTGTGTCTCCTTTGGCCATGCTTACTAATTGCCCCCCAGGCACCCTTTGCTGCTCCATACAAATGTCCTCACTTGTGGGTCTGCCCCTGTATTTTTTCTCACAGTGCTATTCCTGTCATGAATCCTCTGCTTGTCTTGTCCACACCCATTCTTCATGTGTTAATGCTTTTATTTACTGTCTCTTTCACGAAGACTTGTTGATGTGGCCACCTGAAAGAAAGAAACCTTTCCAAATGGTAGAAAGTTTACGAAATCCGGCAGAAGAGTGAACAAGCTCTCTGGTGTCTCTTATGAAGACGCTAATCCTGTTGGATCAGTGCCAGCTCCTTATGACCTCATTTAACCTTAATTATTTCCATGAAGCCTCTCTCTCTAAATTCTATTACATTGGGTCTTCAGCATATGAATATTGGGGGGATAACAGACAATATGTATTGTTGGTAGTATTGGAAACTACTCACTCATATTTTATTTTGAATTTTTATAATTCTTATAATTAATAGTAGTCATAATTTACTTTGCTATCTACTGTTTTATCAGGTTATGTACCAGTATTATCCTTGCTGCATAAAATGAATTTGAATGTTTTTGGTCATTTATGTTCTAACTGGTCTCTGTTAGGTAGAATTATTTAGTGAACCCATTTGTCTCTGATATGTTTTACTGATGTAAAGTTCCTTTAAAACTTCATTTATAATAGATAAAATAGATGATAGATAAAAATTTATCTATTTAACCCAACTTTACTGTGGTTAACTTTGGTAAGCTGAATTTTCTCCTTAAGTTATCTATTTATTTATATAGAGATCTGCCTGAATTCCTCAGTAGCCAGATTATTGAAGGCTAATCTAGATTTACTCTAGAGTAGAAAAATAAACACTAAATTCTAAGTTTAGAAAAACAAAGATACATGATTTTGTCCTTATACTTAGGTATCAGGGAATGTAT
This sequence comes from Crocuta crocuta, assembly GCF_008692635.1. Taxonomy (NCBI): domain Eukaryota; kingdom Metazoa; phylum Chordata; class Mammalia; order Carnivora; family Hyaenidae; genus Crocuta; species Crocuta crocuta. The sequence goes on from NW_027527145.1 coordinate 2,690,240, forward strand.
GTATCTTAATAATATAATTTTTTCATTTTTGAAAATTTTATTTTAATTTTGTTTTAATACCAATGTAGTTAACATGCAGTATTATATTAGTTTCAGGTGTACTATATAGTAATTAAATAATTCCATACCTCACCCAGTGCTCATCAAGATAAAAGTATTCTCTTAATCCCCAATAACCACTGTTTCTGTTCATTTAATTATCATTTTTCTTTTTTCAGTAGGAATATGCCTTTACTATTACCCAGCCAGGAGAGTGATGACAGGCTTCTCAAGGTCAGGAACTTATCTTCTATTTATACTGCTATAATATAAAATACAGTGCAATACTCACAGTAGGTATTCAACAAATATATATTATTATGAAAAGCAATATGGACCCCAATAGATGTTTGACATTTCATAATACTCTTCTAACAGCATATTAAAATAGACCCATACTGAGAACAAAAATTGGTTTAAAGAAACATATCCTTATCTAAAACTTTTAATAGAATAGTAGCTATACCGTTTTTGCTATACTCAGAAAATAACTCTATAGACAGTAGCAATTGTCAAGAAGTATGAATAAGAAATGATAATTTGACATTTAAAAGAGTAAAAAGTTTTATACCATTAACCACAGAGAAATATGTGAGAATAAAAAAAAATGTCAAAGGAAATATTTATGAACTAGTTGGATTTCAAGGACAAATACATTTAACATCTAAAAGAAGTTGGCTGTTTTTTATACACCCTTGCCAAAGATTGACTTTCACCTACTTTCTCTCAGAAAATGAGTGGCAGTTTGGCTGTTTACAGGGTAGGATTCCAGGGATCCATTAAAACTTTCAAAATATCATTAATGGCATAACCATACATTTTTATGGGAGGTAATCATTTCTTCAGGTGGACCTTGTTAGTGAATTTTCACACTCTGTATTAGCATCATTATTGAACAGGATAACAAGGTAGATGCATCACCATTAGAGTATCAAGTGAACACAAGCATAGCAGTTTTATGAGTCACTGATCTGCTGTCAGCAGTGAGCAGTCTCTCAGTGGGAAAGTGCCCTTGAAATGAACTTTATTTTATCTGTAATGTTTCATTCATTATAGACTCCTTGTAGTGGAAGGTATAAACTGTAGATTCCTTCACTGAAAATGTCATAAATAATTTCACATAGTATCATTTAGGAGTAAGAAAGTTCTGAAAATAATGAAGCGTTTATTTTAATAGAAAGTAAGAATTTAGTCAGACTCTTTTAATTTAAATTTGATTTGTCTACTTTTACAGTTTTCTTGACTGCTCTATTTAAATAGTAACCAGACAGTTGAAAATACAATGCCATTACATTTCAAAGTTTTAGACACATTTCAGTGTACAAGAAGATAAAATTTGCAAACTGACTGGATTAACCAAGTTCAGTTAAACCAAATGTAACAGATTACATTGAGCAACCTTTTAAAAACGATTTCTTTTTCAACATATTAGATCCCTTGCATTGAAATTCCCATGCACTGAATTGCTGTATCCTTTGAGCCAAGAAAAGGAAAGCTTTCTGTATCAGTATGAGCTGTCACATAGCCGTAGAATATAGATATGTGTATGACAGTAGCAAGGACACATGAACATGTGTTGTAGTTGAGACATATACACAAAAATACTTTAATAACCCATATTTCACCTAGGCGGCATAAATATGAGAATAATCAATTATCTAGATTAATTCACAAATATATTCAACAGATATTTCAAGAGTGTTCTCTATTTGCCTATGGACTGTGGGCAACACTCAAGAAGAAAATTATTATACCTCTCCTTTTGTCTGAAATATTTTATAATTGAGACAAGATGTTTGGGATTTGGTTTTCTCAAGTTTATTTTTTATACATACAATTCTCAACCTTACTTTGCATTTGTGGGCTCAGCCTGAGGCTAGTCATCACCTGATAGTAGCTATGGATTATTGGACTGTGTCTGCAGTGCATTGATTTTATTGAGCTGAAATGTTCCATGGGGTCTAGTTATTATATTGAAGGTAAGATCCATACATTATAGACATACTCTTTAGGTGATGTAGCTTTTGATACTTTGACCTTTACATAATAAATAGTAATTGAGTAGATTGAAATATATATAGTTCTTTGCTGATTTTGCTTTTCAATCAGCTTTTCTGAAACACAGATATATTGGAAGCTTTATGAACTGCTATTCTTAGGGGCCAAATAGTGAACCCATTTCGGGTAAGATAGTGTTGGTATTATTGCAGTAAAATCTTGGCAATTCATTATGACTAAAATTGAACTTATTTCTCTACTTTCCCCCTTCCCCCGAAAAAAACAGAATATCATTTGCTACCTATCTCAATTCATGAACTCACCAATCACCCATTCTCTCAAGCTGGAAATTCTGTTGTCATCCTTGATAGATCCTCTCTCCTCAAATTTTATTCCCATCAGTTTCTGTCAATTCCATCTCTGCAATATCCAAATCACTCAACTCCATTCTTTCCTCAGTTTTAAAGATATCTTCACCTGCAGGTTTTGTATGCAATTCCTGAAACATAATTTGTCATGCTGTGAAAGAATATCATAATGCAAAGGTAGAAAGATGTTATTAGCATGGAAACAACATTGACTCCATTGTAATTAATTAAAATGAAATGTTTACTAAAAATATATCTCAAAATTGATCATTGCACATCACTGGGTGTTGGCAGAATAGTTGAGAAATCAGATGCACTAAAAATATCCCATGCTATGTTTCTAGTTGTTAAAAATGATTTTGATCATGTCAGTCTCGTTCAAACTTTACAAGTTCCGCATTACTTGTGGGAATAGGTCCAAACTCGTTGAAAAACCATACAGATTTTACCAACACAATCCTTTGTAAATTGTAGGATATCTATCTATCCCCTTTGAGATATATAAATATATTTCATATATATACACATACACACATATATAATACACATATATACACACATGTACATACATTGTAAGATATATATGTATATAACATATATATATATACACACACACACTTTATGATATATATATATCATAAAATACTAATGTATTGCGCTTGGTTTTATTGACCATGACCAGAGGTCAGCATGGAGTTGATTGCTATCCATTTTAGTTAGATCAGCATATCCCTAAGAAAAATTGTGCCATATCCATTTTGGCTCTTTTTTTTTAAGTTTTTAAATTTATTTTAGAGAGAGAGAGAGAGAGCACAAGCAGGGGAGGGGCGGAGAGAGAAGGAGAGAGAGAGAGAATCCCGAGGAGGCTCTGTGCTGCCAGTGCAGAGCCCACTGCAGGGCTTGAACTTACAAACCACAAGATCATGAAAGAAAGAACCAAAAAGTTGGATGTTTAACTGACTGAGCTACCCAGGTAGCCCTGGCTTTTTTTCAACTGCTTTGTGAGAAGATATTTATCCACAAGATAATTTACGAAACATTTTACTTTCAATCTTAATCTGTTTTGGTCTTTGTAAATCCTACTCTTATCTGATAGCTTTTATATTTCAATAATTTTAATAAAATGAAAAAAATGTGGAGACATCAACAACAAGTAATGGATCAAGTTAAAAGTTGAGGCACAAAGGGATGCAAGAGACACTATAGAAATATGAACATTATAATCTAAGACATGGTAGCACTAGACCCAAATTGCTATTCTGGCTTTTCTCCCTGAATACTTTTTCCTACCAAATACTTCCCCCAGCTTTAATAAAATATTTCTTCTTAAATAATGGAATGTACTAAATTTTTAAAAGGTAAATCATACCTAAGTTAAGTCAACGAATCAGGAAAAGTGGTAGAGAGTAGTTGAGCACTTATATTCATTTTCTATTGCTGCATAACAAATTACCACAAAATTAGTGGCTTAAAATAGCATATATTTATTATTCACTTCACATATTCCAGGGATCAGGAATCTGGGTACAACTCAATTGGATCTTTGGCTTCGGGTCTTAGTCTTACAAGGCTCCGCTTATAATGTCAGCCAGTGCACTCCTTCTAGGGCTCAGCTCTTATGATTTTTGGTAGATTTCAGTTCCTTGTGCTTGCAGGACTGATGTCCCCATTTTCTTGTTACCCAGGGCCACTCTCAGTTCCTACATGCACCCATTCATAAGGCCTTCATGCACACTTTCTCATAACATGGTACCTGATTTCTTCAAGGCCAGCAAGAGTTATCTCTTACTCCGGTCTGCTATGATGGAGCCTTATGTAATATAATTATAGAGTGACTGTCCCTTTGTCTTTGTCAGATTCTGTTGGTTAGAAGCAAGTCACAGTTTCCACTGCCCTTCAAGGGAGATGATTATACAACTGCATTACTCATTGATGACCACCACAATGTGTTTCTGCCACAGAGTTCAATCATGTAAATCATGATAAGGGATTTGGATTCATTCTAAGTGAAATGGGACTTTGTGGAAGGAAAGGAAGAAAGGAGGAAGGAGGGAAGAGTTAAATCATGTCCCAGGAAATCAAGACAAAAGGAGGAGATGATTCTGTTTAAAGGCTTGGAGGTGATTTCTTGGAGAAGGTGGCCCTAGGGTATCAGGCTGATGGATAAGCACCGAAAGAGACAGTATCAGAGGAAGACTGTATCTGTGCAAATAACAACTTTCTTTCTTTCTTTTCTTTTCTTTTCTTTTTATTTGTATCTGTGCAAAAAGTACAGGTGACGAGCAGGGTGGGACTGAGGGAGAGCAGATAGCATATAGGTATGAAGAGTTCAGGATGCATAGAATCGAAAGTAAATAGAAAGCAAAAGGATTTTAATATCGTGGGTGATTTGAGATGGTCTCAAAAGACATCTGCGTTATCAGGCATGCTAGTTTTCAAGATAGCCTAGTGCAGACAATAGGGAGAATGAATTAGAGGAAGAACTCAGAATAGGTAAGGAGACCACTATGTCCAGTGAAATTTAAAAAACATTTCAAATACATTTTGAAATCTTTGAACTGCACAAGAAGCACCAGAACAACTTTCTTTCTTTCTTTCTTTTCTTTTCCTTTTTTTTTTTTTTTACTGCTTTAGTGGGTTATGATTGACATAAAATAAAGCTGTAGGAATTTAATATACATGACTTGATTTATTTAGAGAAAAGGTTATGCCCGTGAAAGCATTATCACTATCAGTGCCATAAACTTATCCATCGCCTCCAAAAGTTTCCTCCTACCAGCCCTCCTTGTTTTGTTTTGAACATTTTTCTTTAAAAAGAGCTGTATCATAGTTAGTAATTGGAATAAAACTTTTCTTTAGTTTGCTTTCAAAAATTCTTTTGAAGGACCATGGTTTTAAGAGCATCTCAAAGAACTAGGTGCCCTACCTTTAACTGGCAATTTCCACTTTCAGGTAAGAAGAATTAGGGTAAGGAACTAGGGCTTGCAATCTGTATATCTGCTAAATAGAAGATTTTGAATTGCTTTGGGACTGGAAGCCTGGCTGCCCTGCTTATTTTTGCATCCTCAGTCCCTGACACATACTAGATGCTTCAAAAATATTTTTAAATGGGTAAATAAATGGTCACATCAAATAAATGTTCTTATTCCAGCCACCAGACCACTACCTGTATCTACCCCGTTCTCTATACTCAGCCTTTCATTTCCTTCCTCATGACCAAATTCATCATTAAGATTCAAGGCATATTCTAGTCTCAAACTCTCAATGCAATAGTTTTTTTTATCTTGTTTGGTGTTAGAGTGAAATTATGTAGATTGCCTTATCCACAGACCCTATGCAATGTGTGAAATCTTTCACAGTATAGAAGGCAAGCCCATGCCAATTGTTTGAGTACTAATGATGACCATACTTGAATTTGTCCTTTGAAACTAATTTTAGATGGTTCTTCATCTCAAGATTTCTATTTAATGCCAAACTGATCACTACATTTTGGATTATGGAGAATATGTCCTGGGGTGTTACTTCTGAGCTAATAAGTGATAAGATAAAAGAGAAACCCATGTTTACTAGTGCATGATTAAAGGTATGCCTGATATTTAATTTAACACAAATATTTAAATATTCTTTCTAGAATTTCCTTAATAAATAGCATATTACCATTTAGAATTTTTTATTTATATATACTTCTTCATTCATATTCATTAACATTAAAGAGGAATGAGGCTATTTTTTTTCACTTAATAGAATTTTGGCAAATCAGATGTTTCCCTTCCATTAGCTCTGTGCTTGATACCTAAAAATCACTAACAAATATATGTTAAAAATTTTTAGTCTTAAAAACTCAGTGAGGCTATATTTATCTATCACTGTGGATTGAGTAAACTACTCAGAATTAATAAACTTTACATCAACTGCTTTACTCTAGGTAATTTTAATATTTAAATACGTGTTTTAAGTACACAGATGAATATGTAACATCCGGTACTTGATAAATTATTTCCTTTGTCAAAAATATTAAGATTATATGTGAGAAAGATTATCTAAATAGGCTTCAGTTAAAATACAGCACATTTGAGATTTGAAAACTGTTGAGAATGTGGGCTAGTATACTAGAAGTTTTGTCATTGTAAATGACATTTACAGTCTGAGCAAACCACAGAAAAGTGGAAGTAAACCCAAAGGCTGCCTGTGAGACACAGCAGAGCCGTAGCAGAGTCTGAATGTGTCTGTCATGCATGAGGTCTGTTCTACTGAGAATGACCCACCGTGTGTACATTTTGGTGATGATATGCAGCAATTCTTTTTATTAAAAATAATGATTTACTCCCATCAAAATAAGATATTCTGATCATGAATAATTTGAACAGTTCAAAAAAACAATAATAAGAGAAAAATCCATCTATAGCCTCACCATCCAGGAATAAACACTCATTGTTCTCTCTCTCTTTTTTTTTTTTCCAGAATTTCTATGCATCATTGTCTTACCTAACTGTGCTTATATATTATGTGCATAAGTTTATAATAATTTAGAGGGAAAGCTATAAAACTTGGAAAAAATGGGAAGGATAAAGAAGAAAACATCCAGAATTCCATGAACAGATACAAGATCTTAACATTTTAATGTGTTTTCTGATTTCCTTTTTCCTATGCATATTGACAGCATCTTTTATATTCTGATTGTGAAGAATAGTTATCAAGGCGATATTTTTGATGGAAGAAGATACACATTGGGATTTGCTGAGAGAGGATATTGCTACAGTTAGATTGATTTATTAGTTTTTCTCAATGCACCAAAACAAATAATGAAATTTATTCAATATAAGATTTAAAATATGAAAAATAATTCTCAAGTACTTTGATAATTTTCTACACAGTTATGATTTTGTGAAGAAAGATCCTCCTAATGTCCCAAATATTGTAGGAAAAGCAGTAGTTTTTTAGGGTTTAAGATACAATCCGTGTTCTGTAATTTAGAAGATAAGTCACCTTGGACAAGTTATTTACTGTCTATGTTTTGTGTTCCCATTGATGAAATGGGAATAGATGAATTTATATGTGTGAACTGGTCAGTGGAGTGCTTATCACTTGGTAAATGCTATATTCTGGTTAGCAATGACTAATTAGTTCTGGAAAAGAAGAATAACTTATTTACTTTTTAAGGGGTTGTATGTGGCCACAGGCATCATATGAATTATGCATACAGTGCCTACAAGGGAAAATGCTTTATTGGAAACTAGCAAAGTAGCAAAAGTAGGAAAGAAAGAGCTGAAGCAAATTTTGACACCAGGATACCATTAACTAATCTGAACCTGATGTTATGATTCATACAATATAAGGAAACATTTTAGCATCATCATGACAATTGTGAGCTTAATTTCAAGCAAGACATTTATAATCTGTAGCAATCTTGGGATGGTTCTACTGCAGTTGTATTCACTATAAATATATAAAGGTATTTATGTCAAAGTTATTAGTAAAGATGAGATAATTCACATCTACTGGGGACAAAATGAGCACCCAATAAATGTTAACTCCTTTTATCGTTAATTGTAATGGTAGTATTAATAATAGTTCTTAATAATTCTAAAAGTTTCTGTATCTTTGTATTCTTAAATTTCTCTCATCTCTAAGTCATCTAGAGTATATATTAAATCTCTGGTTTCAAGCAAAGGTTTATGATGATTTTTTTTGAGTTTTTATGTCCTTGAGAATTCATCTTCCTTTCTTTTACTAATGAAAGGTGACTTGAACGCATAAGTATTTCCTTTCGTCCATCTCATTTTCTCAAAGGATCATAGCTACATCTCCATGCTCCCCTTTAGGACAGAGGAGTAATCTGAGGTTTTGTTCTGTAAGGAACTCGTTCATCTGCCTGGAATTTGTAGGATTTTTTTTACCTTTTTTCACCCCCGGGTAAGGCATCATCTCTTTTTTCTAATTTCACCTGAAATATTACAATTCTGTTCTAGGTGTCCTTAAGTTTTTACAGTTGAGATATTTTTTCTTCAGCTGTGTCTTTTGATATTTTTCTATTCCAAGTGCTCACATTTCTTACTCTTCTTAACCCTCCTCAGAAGCCTGACCTTTTCCAACCTTTTCCTTTGTTTGCTCTTTTTATTTCCTTTAATAAGAGCTTTTCAAGTTATTCCTCTGATAAATGTATTTAGTTTACTTTATGCCATTGCAAATTTAAAATTAGTATGATATTGTTAGTTTCCTTTTTGACCCTTCCATATCTCACTCTTCACCCTTCAAGTCCCCTATTCTCAGTTTGGTTTGTGATTTCCATTTAAATTTCTATTCATTTTGCACTGATGGCGTTATGTCTTCTTGTTTTCTAATGTGGATGTCAAATTCTACAGCTTTTTCTCCTATGTAATATAGTTATTAATTTGAAATTTTTTTCTTTTTTCTTTTGTTTTGTTTTTTGCCTAATGTGCCTCTTTATTTACATGTTTATTGAAGTATATTTAACATACATTGTTATATTCGTTTCATGTGTACGGTATAGTGATCAATTCTATACATCACTGAGTGCTCATCATGATAAGAGTAGCCTTAATCCCCTTCATCTATTTCACCCATTCNTATTCTGCTGTATTTTTGCAGCAACAGACTGCCTCAAATCAGAGATGGGATGTTAGGACTTGAGTGAATCTAAGGCTTCACAGGAATCAAGATGTCAGTATTAAAGTGTTTGTATCCCTCCACTCACGTTTTAATTGTCTCAAGCAGGCTAACCCTTAACATACAATCCTTGAACTTAAGGATTATAGGAGTGTAAACTGACTACATTTTCCCCTAACATAGCTGCTAGAGAGATGGCTGGGGGATCCTACAGATTAGTTGGAGACTCGCCTTTTTCACCTTTGTTTTAAAATTTAATTAGCCAGCATATCTGCTGAACCAATGTGATGAAACTCAAGAATCTGGGGCACACAGGAGTCTGGCCTGTGGAAAGAGTCTCTGGGGGTAAATAGATTCACTTGACTCGAACTTCTCCCTTACCTCCAGAAACAAGCCTCACTAAATAGAAATAGAAGTCATGAAATGTGTTCCGTATAGAACTATCATCTGCGCAGGAAGATCCTATAATTAAATTAATAGAAGTGACCAAATCTGTGGAGCTAAAATTTAAGCAATTTCTGTGTGCACAGCTTGCTAACCTTAGCACATTGATTGGGCATCTTGCCTATTGGCCTTCGACCTAGGATGGCAGGATAAAAATTACCTCATCATTCAATTTGAAAAACCTGATTGACTTACTCCTTTACGTCGGATGACTCCTGCCTTAGAATTAACCATGGATCTCCCTTCTATATGAGTTTTGACTGGGGTATCATCTTTAATTCATATTTTTCACACTACATTTAGGTTGCATTGGGCAAAAGGATTCAGAATCTATACATGACTAAATTTTTTTAAAGGCTAAACATTGCCACAGGCCCATGGCATTCAAATTTCTAAGTACAAAACAGAAGTTAGAGACTCACACTTAACAGATCTTCTCTGACAGCTCTGAATGACTGGCCAGTGTCTCTGCTGTGAATGAATCCTGGCTCCAAAAGCATTATCCAGCAGGGGTAACAACATTGCTGACCTTTTGGTTATCAACTTAAATTGTTGCTTGATTCCAGAGTAGAGATGTGGGCTAGTGAGTTCAGTATGGCTGATAGGATCACAATCCAGGGAGCAAGAAGAAAAATTCATGTGAACATTCTTAGTTTTCTACTGGATCATCCTGAAACTTTTATGTCAGCCAATGGTGAATATATGATTGATTACATTTTATTCTTTCAGGGGGTTCTTCAGTTGTTTTTAATCTTTGGTTTCTCTTTGGTGAGAAGGTTGGACTAGCCATAACTACCATACCTTTTTCTCTCCTGGAGGTGTTTTTTTTTTTTTTTTTTTTTTTTTTTTTTAATGTCAGAGACCAACACCAGATATAATGGGAGAACTAGACTGACTAATTAGTCTGGGAAGAGATCTTAAAATGTATTCTTTGGCAGAAATCCTTAGGTGTCCTGGGTAATTCATTTATACAACACCAGGAAAAAACTCCTAAGTTAGAATTTATAGGGGGCTTAAATCCAGAGGAAATAAGTGTGACCAACTTTACTGTTCTCTTCCATGTCAAACAATCCAGTTAAATGCAGATGTAGTATGGCACACAGTGGATCTATTGAAATTGATGCAATTTACAAGAGTTGATCAATGTCATACTAGCATTTTCCCTGACTCTGACACCTCAAGGCAACCAAGTTAAGTTACTTCCCATTTCCCAATACCACACATCTCTCTTCATTTAGCAAGATGAAGAAAGGAGTGGATGTAATCACAGTATTCTTGGAAAGGTCATTAGGGTTTGACCATGAAAATGTGGCCAATCTATCCTCCATACTTTCATGGCTTTTTAATATATGTTTATTTATTTTATTATTACTTTCCCCCAAATTTTATAGACTATTTTTATCTAGGATTGCTAGGAAACAGATTTGGTAGAGAGCAAGAGGGAAGCACTATGTGCAGCTTGTTATAGGGTAAAGAATGGTGGAACTTAGAGACTTGAGTCGACATTAACCAATGCTGTGACCTAGGACAATACCCTTTATTGCCTGATGCCTCAGTGTCTCCATCTCTCAAATGTTTTGGGTGGGGAATATCTATAGATATTGATGCCTTCAAAAATACAATTCTACTCTTGCAGCTTTGTTTCTCTTTTCCTTTTTGTTTTTAAATTCGTTTTGAGAGAGAGAGAGAAGCATGAGCAAGAGACGGGCAGAGAGAGAGGAGAGAATGAGAATCCCAAGCAAACCCCACATTGTCAGTGAGGAACCTGATGTGGGGCTCGAACTCATGAACCATGAGATCATGACCTGAGCCAAAGTTCAAAACTTAACCCAATGAGCCACCCAAACACCCGTTTTATCTTTTTCTTTTTTTAAATGTCTGTTTATTTATTTTGAGAGAGGGAGAGAAGAGCACAAATGGTGGAGGGTCAGAGAGAGGAGCTAGAATCACAAGCACACTCTGCACTATCAGTGTAGAGCCCAGTGTGGGACTCCAACTCATGAACCTTGAGATCATGACCTGAGCTGGAATCAAGAGTGGACCACTTAACTGACTGAAGCACCCAGGCACCCTGTACTCCACAGCTTTGTTTTTTAAATAGCTTATTTTATTTTATTTATTTTTGTGGAGATATTCATGATGGTTTTTACAAGCTTAGTTAAAGGTGTTTAAAAAGTGGCTTTGACAAAAACATAAAGAAAAAGAGTATAGTAATAGGAGATGCTATGATGTGCCACCCAGACCTCCAGCTGCCGTGTGTGCCACCAGCATCCAGAGCTCAGTGATCAGCCTTCTTCAGAATTGCCTCAGTGTTCCATCAACAGACGAATGGATCAAGAAGATGTGGTTTATCTATACCATGGAATACTACATGGCAATGAGAAAGAATGAAACCTGGCCATGTGTAGCAACACGGATGGACCTTGAGGGTGTTATGCTGAGCAAAATAAGTCAGGCAGAGAAGGACAAATATCATATGTTTGCACGTATAGGAGGATTAGGAGGAACTTAACGGAGAACCATGGGGGAGAAGAAGGGGGGAAATAGTGGGGGAAAGGGGGAGAGGCAAACCATGAGAGACTCTTGAATGCTGACAAAAACTGAGGACTGATGGATGGATGGGGGGGGTAGGATGGGCACCGAGAGGGGCACTTGTGGGGATGAGCACTGGTGTTATATGGAAACCAACTTGACAATAAACTATTTGGGGGGGGGGG
>NW_027527145.1:2702569-2761921 GCF_008692635.1 Crocuta crocuta
AACCAACTTTACAATAAACTTTTTGGGGGGGGGGGGAAGAATTGCCTCATTGAGAAGAGCCACTCTGCCCAAAGTCAACCCCTCTTGACATGGAGATGTAAGGGCTCAGCCTCCCGACCTGAATTCTTAAAAAAGTAAAGGGTTGGCCTTGGTTCGAAACTCCATATGCCTGGCGAAGGCCGCATCACAGCCCAACAAGTTCCCCTGCCAAATTCTGGCTTCCTTCCCATATCCCTTCCCTTCTGTAGGTGCTGATCTGAGGAGCACTCCCCACTAATCCTCCCCTGCTGATCCCCAGCTCATAAGCTGCTTTCCTGATTCAGAACCTGCCGCAGATAGTGTGGAATACCTCTCCTTTATTCTCAAGTCCTGCTTTACTTACCTTAGGTTCTAGGACAGGGTTCTTTCTGCATTCCAATAATAAAAGTCCTCTGATTGTGCTGGGGGAGCAGTTTTCTGCGGATGTAGGTTATGGTCTCTCTCTGTTGTGCAGTGTAACCCAAGTAAAATAGCTTGTCTACACTTTGCAGAGTCATGAAATGCATTGACTATTCAAGAAAATTGAACTTGCTGTTTATGGCCTCCTTAGATAAATGTATTTTTAAAAATTCAATGTTTGTAAATAATTTGAGTTTACTAGAAGGAGTTTGACAGGTTATTTAACAGGACATGGAATATTGTGAAAAGATGGCATTATTTCAGTTGCTTGATGTTTTAGCCAATGTTGTGAGGTCTTCTTATTGACGGGAACAGTGTAATTTTAAGCATTTTATATTTTATCTTTAAAGAGCGCATCATTAAATAGAAAATTTTCAATTGCACTATCTTTGATTGGAAAAGAAAAACTGACATCAAGTTAAGAAAAGTTATGAATAGAAGGATAGTGACAGACTTTTGAATGGCTTTAACTTACATTTAATTCTTCAACATTAAATGAAAAGAATGTAAACAAGAACTGCAGAAGGATAGACTTTAAACCGAAGGGATATTTTCTCACTGAGAGTCTCTGAGGAACACTTTAGAGTAGATTTAACTCAATGAAATCTCAATAGGAGAAAAGGAAAAAAAAATGGACCATGAGAGATTCATTATGGAAGACATCACAAAGTAGAAATAGAAATATTTCCATAAAGAATATTTACTTAACATTTTAATATTTAGAGGGTGAAATACTATAAAATACAAACCAAGGATCAGTTATCTAAACTATGGGTAGTTTTTTTAGTTTTTGTTTTTAACAAGGATACTAATATTGAGGCAGCTTCCTCTCCTTATGTCTTCCCCCAACTCCCCACCTCCAATTTCTGGAAGCCTTATGTGATATTTTCATACCAACTCTATTTATCTCAATGGTCTAGAAAGTGGACAGTTGTTCTAGTTAGGTGTTAATGAATTATGGAGCAGTATAAGGATCAAGCAAGCAGAAATGAGACCAACTTCCTGGGCCACACACATTATTTTCTTGCATTGAGATTTTGCACAGAATCTCATCGTATTGCTATGCTTCCGGAGCATATAAAGATTTGTTATAAACCCAATGAGGAGAGAAAGCACCTGAACATAAACAGGGAGGGATAATGGAAACTACCATATACTGCCACTCTGTATCTGGCACCACTCTAGACACATTTATCTCAGTCTCCACAGAACCCATGAGAGGCTTGAATTATTGAACACACTTTACAGAGAGAGAAATTCATAACTGAGCTAACATCACACAGTTAAGAAAGGAGGAGTCAGGATTCGAAGCAAGGTCAGTGAAACTCCAAAACCCTTGTATCAGCAGAAATGATTATGTGCGCCCGTGTCTAGCCCCCGACCCTCAGACCACGGATTCTCCCCCACCGCGCCCTCCCCTTCTTCTCCTGCTTCTCCCCGGCTCCAATTTTTTAAATATCTGATTTGCTTGTCTATTTAATGAGGGCTTGGAATGTTAGCTCTGAATTACAAGGATGTTTGAGGTAAGAAAGATGTAAAAGTTAATTGCTATCTAATGTTGGAATGATAGCGTAATGAAAAATTCAGCTTCAACTCACCTGAGCTCACCTCTCCTCTTCAAATAGCAAATAATCAAGCCGCAGAGGACTTTTTAAATTATAGTGAGCAAAGGATGAATTCATCACGTTGGCTTAGTGTGTTTGTACAAAACAAACCTATTACTAACAAAGTCATTTACCACATTTTGGGGATGAATGTGTTGTGAAAAAAATGTGCAGTTTTAAAGAGACATAAAATTATTTTTAACAGGGGCGCCTGGGTGGCTCAGTCAGTTAAGCGTCTGACTTTGGCTCAGATCATGATCTCATGGTTCGTGGGTTCAAGCCCTGCCTTGGGCTCTGTGCTGACAGCCAGCTCAGAGCCTGGATCCTGCTGCAGATTCTGTGTGTGTCTCTCTCTCTGACCCTCCCCCGCTTGCACTGTCTGTCTCTCTCCTTCTCTGTCTCAAAAATAAATAAAACATTAAAAAAATTATTTTTAACAATTCAGAAGTAAACCAGATGCACCTAGGTGAGCGGTTATTAACCAAGTGAAATCCTCCCCTATGGAAAATTTGGCAATGTCTGGAAACATTTTTGGTTGTCACAACTGAAGGAAGTGCTTTTGACATCCAATGAGGAGAGTCCAGGGCTGTTTCTAAATATCCTACAATGCACAGGAAAGTCCTTCCTTTAAAAGAATTTGTTAGCCCCAAATCTCAAATGATGCCTAGTGAGAAACACTCATTGAGGGATGTGCAAATTTTTATAATGGGACCAATTTTTCTCTTCTCTAATACAGTCAAAAGTCATAGGATATTTTCTTGACTCAAACATTTATGCTTTTATTTAAATTTTTGATATTTAATTTATCTCAACATTTTTGCTTTTATATTTATTTTTAAAAATATTTCATCAAAATACTATTTATTTTGATTATTGAGTGTTTTGATACCCCACTGAGTTTGCGCCCAGGGCATATATCTTACCCACCCTACCCTAATCCTGGTTCTGTTCAAGATATATATGTAAAAACAGAAACATTATATAGCATAGTGGTGAAGAATGAAGCTATAGGGTCTAAATATCTGGCTCAAATTATACTTTAAGCACTATCTAACTCTGTGTCCTTCTCACTTTATTTCCTTCCTCATCTGTGAAATGGATAAAGTAGTACCTATGCACCTTGGTCGTTTCAAGCTGTAAATTTATCATTTAGCAAAGAAGTTGTGTGATAGAGTCAATGCACCACAAACATTGTCTATTAAAACAAAGCCCTAAACTGGTTGCACTTTCTAGTGTCATGAGGATGGATGAAGGAGAATGAATCTTTATTGGCTGGTCAAAATTAAAAAAAAAAAAAAAGTTTATTTCTGAGAGAGAGAGAAAGAGAGTGTATGTTTGAGCAGGGGAGGGGCAGAGAGAGGCGGGGAGGGGAGGGAGACAACAGAATCTGAAGCAGGCTCCAGGCTCTGAGCTATCACCACAGAGCCCAACACAGGGCTTGAACTCATAAACCATGAGATCATGACCTGAGATGAAGTCAGATGCATAACTGACTCAGCTACCCAGGCACCCTGTCCAGTCAAAATTTTTCAGGAATAACACCATCCACTCCATATCTTTCTTTGTGCCTGTTTCTAAGCTAAGGACCACACTCAAGTTCTCTCTTTTTGATGGTCTTACACCTATTTGGCTACAGAGACAATAGTATCTAATTGCCTAGAACAAACAAGAATCACTTTTTCCCTTCTAGGACAGTAACAGAACCTTGAATAATAATAGAATATTAAAGCCAAAAGTCAAATCAATCACTCGAAATACGAGTGGAAAATAAGAAATGCAAATAATGGAAAATTAGACCCTATTACCTGTAGGAGAGTCTACATTGTGAATGGAGGTCTCGGTTCGTGGATTCCCTATGAAAGATTTCCCTGATGATCTATGCTGGGATAAAGAAAGGAAAATAGCAAGCGGAAAGCAGTTTATCAAGGACAATACATTCTCCAGATGGGAGGGTCGGCAGGCCCAGAGGTAGCCACTGCCCTGAGGCTACAGCGGTCTTTTTATGTAAGCACGATCTTAGGTCATAGACAGGGTGGTCTCTAATGGAGGCTGTTTCCAACCAGTTGAGGGGACCCCTCCCACTGGTCAGGAGAGGGATTTTTTGACCATACCAGGTTTGTATCAGAACCGTCATGGCAGCCTTCCCTGATGGTGGGAGGCGGGGCACACTCCCACAATGCACGTGAATTATTACTAGTCTAGGGGTTATGCTGGAGCTTAGGTGAAAGAGGAGAGCTCATGTTCTACCTGTGGTTCTTGGTATATCAGCCCCAGCGTCTTGGAAGTCAGTAGGCTAGAATGTTGAGGAGTCATGGAAGCCCTCAGGACAACGTCAGTGTGTTGTGCCCCCAGGATTCTGATATGTAACCTATTTATCATTGCCCTTGCCCCCAGCTCGTGTCTGTCTAACTGCCTATCTGTTTTATTTTTTTTTTGACTTTTTTTTTTTTATATATTTTTATTTATTTCTAGGAGAGAGAGAGACAGCGTGAGCAAGGGAGGGTCAGAGAGAGAGGGAGACACAGACTCTGAAACAGGCTCCAGGCTCTGAGCTGGCAGTCAGCACAGAGCCCGACGCGGGGCTCGAACCCACGAACCGCGAGATCATGACCTAAGCGAAAGTCGGACGCTTAGCCGACTAAGCCACCCAGGCGCCCCAACTGCCTATCTGTTTTAAAGAGTATTTCTAAATAAAGCAAGTCTGGTTTATGTATAAATCCTGGTTACAGTGCAATCTTGGTCATTGTCACCTGGCATAAGCAAACAGACAAAGAATGAGATTTCCAGATTCCCTTGCTTGCTGTGGTCATGTGATAAGTAATGTTGACCACATTGGAAACATACTGAAGTGTGTGATATTCCTGGAAGGCTGTTTATAGATTTTAATTATTTAGGAGAGAGCTTTTTTATTTTATCTTTTGCATTGCATCTAGTCTATACCAAAGTGATTGCTGGAGCTCCAGCAGTAACTTTGAAGCATGAGAACATCTTGGGTATAGCAGACATTTGTTAAAATACTGAAATAGAAAAAAAAACAAGGCATCAGGATTCCTGATAAGGACATGGAACTGCTACAGAGGCCCTAATCTGCCCACCTCTGGATCTCTTTTAAATGGAAACAAAAATAACAATATCCTATTTCCCTTGACCCTCCATATGTATGTGTGTAGTAGCCAAATGTAATCATAACTGATATACTTTCCTTTCCATGTGTCATTTTCAAACCTCTGAGAGCTGACCAGCTTTCTTCCACCCACACTCACTTTGAATGTATGATTTGAATGTATATCCAATGTGCTTAACTTAGAAACAGCTTTTTATAACCTAAATTTCCATTTTCTCCTTATTTTCCACTTACTTTTCAAGTTATTGACTTGGCTTTCTGCTTTAATATTCTGTAACTCACGTTTTACTAATTGTATGTGCAGATAAGCTGCCCATACTCTTGTTGACTCACGCCCAGGAAAGAGTGCCTGCTTAACCGTGAAACATACTTTGTTTTTTTTCACATGTAACTTCTCTGACCATTAAATGGAAGATTGAATGTCCTTGCTTTACCAAGCTGCTTGGTAAGTGTGACTCTGACCTTAATTGATTGAGACTATTTTAGGATTTAAAAAAATTCATATTGTGCTTCAAAGCTCAAGTTGTGTGGCTTATTTCCAGCTATAGTTGCCAAGGTAAATCACTGAAAATTTCTGCTAGGACAGAGTAAAGATATTGTAATATAAATAATAATAAGGAAATTGATTGGTAAATAAGTAAAATCACTGTCGTTCAGGTGACAGAAAAGACTTCTGCTTGGAGGTCTCAGACTCACCAAGTGTGAATCTGCACTATATGATCCTATAAAGGTAGGGAGGAGGACAAGGGGAATGAATGAATGAATGAATGAATGAATGAATGGTATATAAATAAAATCTGTGGTTGTTTCTTTCTCTTCTTTTTAGATTTCTTCCTGATGCTTGAGAAAGTCTAACAATAAAATATTATTTCTTAAAGTTGTCAAATTCTACCTAAACTTTCTTTTTTTTAAAAAAAAATATACACTATGTCTCCTTAAACATAATGTTATTATAGCAGATACTGTAGTGCTATAGGTCTTAGCAATTCAGAGAAGTTTCTCTGCATGCCAGATCCTGCTCTGCCCTCAAATAGGACAGGCCAGAAATGCCAAGGAACTACCATCCCTCTGGGGATAGCCCTCAGCTAGTGACTGGTGGAAGCTGATGTATAAATACCCTTGTTCCCTCTCCTGTTGAATGGGATAACTCTGAGATGCATCTTTTACACTTGCTCCCAGCGTTCCTCAGTGTGATTAAGCTTAATAACCATATTTGTGCTGGCTTAGTAGTACACAGTTTTAATGAAAGATGATAATTTGTTGCTATATAAGTCCAGCATTATCTAATTTCAGAGCACTGTACCTACAATTACTAGCTTGATTGGAAAGGAGCTCAAGTGAGTCCAACTGATTGCTTTAATTGTATATTTCCACAAGGATCTATCCCATACATTGCCTGCCCTCCAGGTGCTTGACAGGGAGAAAATCCTGAAATGTTTGAGAGGAACAATATTTATAGAAATTCCTGAAAATCAGGCAGTCATTCAGCATTGAGCAAATGCTTGTATGCCTACTGTGTGTCAGATGCTTTGCTAGGAACTGTGGATACAGGTTGTTTTTGAACTCCTGAGGCTTACAGCCTAGAATGAGATGAAAGACTTAATTATAAAATATGTTAAGTTCTAAAAAAAAAAAAAAACTGCCATGAAAAGTATACTTATTGCCTATACTCCCCCTTTGCAATAAAATCTATCTCTGAATTAAGCTAGACTCTCTGAGGGAATTCTCTGTGGACTGTAATATACAATCCCAGGGTGAAATGGTTTTTACTGAACTGTGCTTTGTTGTAATATCATCAGCTCACATAAAAGTATGTTATATGGAAGCAGTACAATTACACGTCTCACTGTTTTTATTTGAAGGATGGTATGAGGGGTGTTTGTTAAATAAATCTCACAGTATCTCTTTCTAAGGGCACAGAGAGTAATTTCTCTTTTTTTTCTCATTATAAGTTATGGGGTATTTGTGCTTATTCTAATCAACTGGTTTGCTTTTAACTTATGGATGCTATGATCCTGTTTTGCAGTTCCTGTTACCTCCTAGAAACCGTGGGGCACAGAGCCACTGCCTTTCTTATTTGTGGCTGTCACTCTGGGATTGATTTTATTTTTCTGTTCTTGTTTTTTCCTTATTACATTTCTCTTACTTTTTAATAAAAATTTATCTTCCTAGATTTCCTGAATCTTTTTAACCTGCCTCAAATCACTCCAGAATAAGACTGAGCAAAAATCAATCATCAAAAATATAAAATGATTAGAACCTCACAAAGAAAATTTACCTAATTTCATCAATTTAAACTGACATTACAGATAATTTATTTGACTGGAGTTATTTATCTCAAGCAGTGATTAGAAAACTCATAAGTGATAAACACATTTTTGTTAAACTTGAATGTTTTTTTAATGTATTTCAAATAAAAAAGAATACTGTTAGGGACACCTGGATGGTTTAGTCAGTTGGGCATCTGGCCCAAGTCATGATCTTGTGGTTTTGTGAGTTTGAGTCCCACGTCAGGCTTTGTGCTGACAGCTCAGAGCCTGGAGCTTGCTTCAGATTCTGTCTCCCTTTCTCTCTGCCCCTCTCCCAGCTCACACTCGGTCTCTTTCTCTCTCTCAAAAATAAAATAAACATTACAAAAGTTAAAAAAAGAAACACTTTTATGCATTATGGATAGGAAGGCATAAAATGAAAACAATAAAGATTTGTATTTTTACATTGAAGTGATTAATTTATTTTCTCCTTCACGTATCAATCTTCTGATAAGATTTTCAGGGGGATCTTTTGTTTTAGAACTCAGGAAAAAATTTTTGATGGCAATGTTCAGAGTTGCAATATGTCTGCACTTACTTTGAGGAAAAGAAAAATCATCTAGCAATTGAGACACTAGGCAGAGGACAGGCCAGAAATGCAGGGTGTTAGATGGCACTGAAATACAGGGATGCCTTGATCTTTTATAGTCTCACCTAGCAAAGTCCTGAGACTGAACAGCCTTGGAAATTTGGGTTCATAAAATTACATAGCCCCTTTTGTGTAAAGATGGTTACTCTCAGTTTTCTATCCTTTCTAGCCTATGATTTGCAGACTATTTATGACTGTGACAATTTTTTTTAAGTTATATAGTTTTTGAAATATCAACCTGAGACTTTCTAATTGTATGTCGTTCAAATTGGTCAGATTGAACCTATATGTTTGATAGGTTGTTCCCCCAACCCCGTTTTTTTTAAGCTTGGTTCTTATGTAATTAAATTCTTAGAAGGCCACAATTGGCAGAACTGATTAACCCATTTGTACAGAAAGTTCTTTTTTGAAAATATAAAAAAGGCAAATATATCTGCATATATGTAAATATATAAAGACTACAGGCAATATCAAAGTCTTTACTTTTTCTAAATATTTGATTTGATTTGATGCTTCACAGGTCAATAATTTCCATTTAATATCTCAGAATTATTTATACCAATTTTCCTCATTAATCCCATTATTTTGCTATTAGAGACTTTCTTTTTTAATAAGACTCCCACTGAGACCTGAGTTATATTAACTCCTTCAAAATACCATCCTGGTTCTGAGTTATATGACTTTGGGCTTCCTCACTTCCCTCAGTTTATAAGAAAAAAATAATCTTATACTTAAAAAAACTACAAGCAACAGAAATGTTCTGCTTTTAACTTCAGTCCCTCCTATATCATAAGAACGCAACTTGATCAATAGTGAAATATGAGTGGTAGTTGATATTAAATGAATAAAGAAGACAACTGGGGTGGGATGATGCACTGGTGGGGGACAAGAACTCATTCATGGTGAAAGTGCTTCATTCAAGTTGGAGAATGGAGGTTCCTGGGAGTTCAGTTTCTTGGTGAGCCTTTGTGGTCAAGCAAGCCTGTTCTTTTATTCTGTGTCCTGAAATGATGAGGGATTTTATTCTCCAAGCCTGTCATTCCAGTACTTTTCACAGGCAAGTAATTGAATTTCCAAAAGCCTAGTACTAGAAGAGCCAAGCTCAACATCCTCTCTTGGCTTCCATTCTATGGCTTTTTTCTGCTGAATAAGGCCCACTGAGAATGACTAGATTGTAGTTTATTATGTTGTCCTGATTATGAATCAGTGCAATTTACGAATGTTTTGCATTTGAAACCTGGAGTTGTTTTAGGCTCATTTGCTGACATATGTGAGTTTGCTAGAAAGGGGCAGGATCAAATGACATCCACCATCTGTGGAGGGTATTCTGTCTAGAGCTAAGAACTGGAAACATGAAAGAGGTTTGCAAAGTGAATTCAACCTACTTGAGTCCAAAAGCAAAAGCAAACACTTATTCCTGCAAAATATATCTCTCAGTTTAGAATTATATCTACTCCTGGATTATTATAATGCATACATACATGTATGCATGTATAATGCATTATAATAATGTCAATTTTTAAATCATGAAGAATATTAAAATAAAGTTAGGATCTGAGGGTAAATTTATGTATAAGGGAAATTATTAGAAATTGTGAAATCAACAAATAAAAAAATTGTCTTTTGTTCCCAAATAATCCTTCTTTATTATTACTTTAAGTTAAAGTGTCATATTTTCTTTCAAACCTATTTTCAAACATGGTCTTCTCTTACACTCCTTGTCAATGTCAGTTAAGATCAGTAACTTTCCCAAGGTTAAATAGTTTTCAATCTTTAAAGGACTGGTCCCTTTCCAGGGTATTTTGTGGGAAGGAGTAGTGGAGATTGGGAGCAGAGAAAGATGGGATTATTTGAAATCATGTCTTATGGTGGACATAATCCAATACCTATATGTTAGGTCATTCCTGTTTTTTGGCAACTTATTTTAAGGGTATTTTTTGTTAGCAAAGCTAGGTGGGTACCACATTTTATGGTGGTAAGCCTCATAGCAGTGTATAAACACCAATGGAATGCAGGACATTTGTAATACTGAATAGTATCTCAAATCAGAAGGCTCAGTTATCATCTTTTATCCTTGGTATTGAAATGACTTATCTTTCATTGACTTATTTATTTAGAAAATATCGAATACATGTCTATAGTATACCAAACACACTGTACCAAATTTGGGTCTACAACAATCAAAAATGAGACAAAACCCTTATTGTAATGGTACCTACATTTTCATAAGGAAAAAGCAAACAGCTAAATGTCTGTCAGATGGTAGCAAATGCCACAAAGAATAATCAGGGTAAGGGGAAAGAAAGTGATTTAGATTGCATACTAGGTCAGCGGGAAAGGACTCTCTGAGGAGATAACATTAGACCAGGACTTGAAGTAGGAACAATAAATACAAAAACACTGGGAAGGGCAGAATGACTAGGGCAACGACCCTACAGCAAGAGTGTACTCAGTGTATCTGGAGAATAAGATACCAGTATGTTACGGAATGTGCAAGGGAGAGAGTAGTAAGAAAAGAAATCTCCTAGGTAGCAGTGGGCCTTATGTGCCAAACAAGGACTTTGGTACCTTTTTTTTTTTTTTTTATCATGATAAAAAGCACAAAACATATACCATTTAACTATAAGATGGTACAGATGTATGGTTTCAATGTCTGCATCAATATCATTAAATATATTTACCTTGTTGTAAAAAAAATATCTTTTGAACTTTTCATCTTGCAAATCTGAAACTCTAGACCCATTAAACCATGCCTCTTTTCACTCAATCCCCAGCTCCTGGTGGCTGCCATTTTACTGTTTGTTTCTGTGAATTTGACTCGAGATACCTCACATAAAGTGGAATCAGATACTATTTGTTCTTTCTGTAACAGAGTTATTTCACATAACATGACATCTCCGAGCTTCGTATTGTAGCATATGATAGGATTTCTTTCCTTCTTAAGAAGGAGTAACATTCCATTTCATGTGTGTACCACATTTTGTTTGTCTATTCATCTATGAACATAAAATCTTAGAGTTATTCTTGACTCCTTTTTTTTTGTTTGGTATCATGCCATACATCCACCTATATTTTCCAGGCATTCAAAAACATTTTGTTGTGTAAATATTACTCTCTTTGGTCATTTCTCTTTTCCATTCAAAGCTTTATTGTCTTTTTCTCTCTTCTAAAACTAGTTCTGTCTGATCTAATCTTGCTCCTGGCACTGTTGTTGCCATGGTGTCTTCATTATATTCAGTTTCATTACTGGCATTCATCACAGCTAAAATAAATTAGTATTTGTGTAACTGTTTCTTTTGTACCTTTCTTATACAGCTAGCAGTGAGCACTGAACAAATCTTGGAACAAGTGTGAGTGTGTGTTTAAATTTTGTTGAGTGAATGTGGAGAATCTGTGTCCTTTACATTTGTAGATTTCTCTAATTTATAACTGGCTCTCCGAGTAATGGGATAACCTCTCCTCATAAAACTTCAATAATGTGAAGACATAAAAATATGCTTTTTAGGGAACCAAAAGTATAACTGAGAATACCAATTCATACCAAATAAGGAGTACAGCACAATGCACATAATTTTATAAATAAAGTAACATGCATGCATACCTATAAGGGGTGTAGCATGGTGCTGATGTGTTAAATAACACCATCATTGATAGTGCCATAATAGAGATATATATTTATGGTCATTGACGAAGAAAACATAAATTTTATGACAGAAGTTTTAAAAGATACCATGAATGACATGAAATGAATACATGCATTTTAATTTTTGATGGGTAGAATTGGGAAGAAGAACATTTTAGTGAGAGGAACAACCTAATCAAAGACATGAAGGCATGAGATTAACAACAGACATGCAGATAAGACTTTGAATGAAATAGTTCGACATAAAATTTGAGTATTTTAAGTATTTTAAGTATTCTGTTGGGGAGTATTGGAATATAAGGCAGAAGAGAAGGTAAGGCGAATGCCCTACGGCGTTCCAGCCTAGAGTGTCTGCATCTGATTCCCTAGGGAGGCAGTGGGAAGCTGCGAAGGGTTTCAAGAAGATGAGTGCAACAATCGTAACGTTGCTCCAGGGAGGATGATCTGTTAACAGTGGAAGATTTGAGGGAGAAAATGCCTGCTGCCTATAAAAGTAGGCAGGTGGTTATTCAATAACCCCAGCAGTAGGTGACAAATGCAGGCAGTGAGTCAGCAGTGAGGATGCACAGGGAAAATGGGATGAATGGGCAATATATTTTAGAGAGACACATAACCACCCCGGGTGGTTGGATGAAGAGAAGGAATTAAGGAGGGAAAGGTATGCTAGGTGAAGATTTGAGGGGCTGGAGAAGATGGCAGAAACACATCATTGGGGGATAGTAGGAATAGAGAAGGGGGAACAAATATGATGAGTTCAATTTTGAATTCATTATACCGTTCAGGGGTACATGAGGGAGAAGAAGGAAAAACTATGGGAAATACTGTGGTGGAGAAATAGGGATGTGACTGCAAGTCAGCTGGTCCGGTAAGCTGAATATAGGGATATTCAGGAGTGGTTGCAGAAAATATAAAATTAAAATAAAAATTTTTATTAGGCATCTGCTAAGCATCAGGAATAAGGCTAAACTCCTCTATGCCATTTACAAAAACATATTCTTCACAACAGTTCCATGAGGAAATAGCTATTAGTTTGATTTTCTTGAAGAACAAATGAGTACATTGAATAACTTGTTCAAGGATGCATGGCTAGGAGGTGGCAAACCCAGGGTTAAGAGGCTGGTTCCTGGGACTTCAGACGCCGCTTGCATTAGTGGCAAATCTCCTACTTTTCCCAAAACACTATTTCTTTCTATCCTTGTCTGTTTTTGATAATGCAGTGTTTGAAATTTTATTTATGTTGCTGAGAAACAGCTTGGGATATGTGTAGCTCTAAATACCCAGAACTAATAAAATTACATTGATCTGTAGCACATCAAAATCACAGGGCAAGGCACTATCCAAAGTAATTCCAGCTAGTTTTGCCAATTTAGCAGTAATTAGGTCTAGGGAGGCTCTGGAGTCCTGTGTTCCAAGCATATCCAGAAGATTATACTTTCACCACCAAGCTTCCTATTATATTTTGAAGATTGTTTTCATTACCATCCCAGGAAAGAGGCTGTGTAACCTTGTTCTCTCCCCATTGTTCCAACCAGAATAAATCGGGCTTTATTTAAAGGAAAACAAACTAACAACTACTCCAAATACCTCAGACCAGAATATTTTATCTTTGTTTCTGGCATGAAAATGATGGTTGCTAAGAGATCCAGAGAAGTGAAAAAGCAAAATGAGACAAAGGGGGCTGAAATAATGTTTGCCTAGTTACTCAGAACAACATGCAGGTACTTCTTTCTTCACCTTCTTCCTACTTTTTAATGAATTGGCAACGTTTCTAAAACTTCCTAGTGAATATAAATATCACCATTGTGCTACTGACCTATATATATCCCCTGGATATTTCTAACTGAATCATGACATTCACAACATAATAAATTTTAAATGTTTCCAATATCATCAAGAAGGTGTTCTCTTGCTTTCTTTTTTTTTTTTTAAATATTTTTTTTATTTCTAGGAGAGAGAGACAGAGACAGCGTGAGCAGGAGAGGGTCAGAGAGAGAGGGAGATACAGACTCCGAAATAGGCTCCAGGCTCTGAGCTGGCAGTCAGCACAGAGCCCGACGCGGAGCTCGAACCCACGAACCACGAGATCATGACCTAAGTGAAAGTCAGACGCTAAACCGACTAAGCCACCCAGGTGCCCCTCTTGCTTTCTTTTTTAAAAAAAGTGCCACTTGGAAAAAGTACTTTGGCATTACTATCAGAAACCTCCCATAGGGATATCTGATGAAGGGAAATTAAGGAACTGATAAAAACAAACAAGCAAGCACACAAACAAAAAACACTGGTTCTACCTTGGAGATTGGTACATGTTGTGTGTAATAATTACTGAGTTACAACTGTGGGCATGTACACCATCTAATAACGATGGTTTAGTAATATAATAAGTTCNAGAGGGTCAGAGAGAGAGGGAGATACAGACTCCGAAATAGGCTCCAGGCTCTGAGCTGGCAGTCAGCACAGAGCCCGACGCGGAGCTCGAACCCACGAACCACGAGATCATGACCTAAGTGAAAGTCAGACGCTAAACCGACTAAGCCACCCAGGTGCCCCTCTTGCTTTCTTTTTTAAAAAAAGTGCCACTTGGAAAAAGTACTTTGGCATTACTATCAGAAACCTCCCATAGGGATATCTGATGAAGGGAAATTAAGGAACTGATAAAAACAAACAAGCAAGCACACAAACAAAAAACACTGGTTCTACCTTGGAGATTGGTACATGTTGTGTGTAATAATTACTGAGTTACAACTGTGGGCATGTACACCATCTAATAACGATGGTTTAGTAATATAATAAGTTCTAGTGGGTATGTTTGGAAAACATTGTAAAGGGCCTCTTTATAGGGTCTTGCATGTCACTTAAGATCATGGCATCTTTAGGTTTGAATATGCTAGAGATGTACAGACAAGTGATTTGATAAAATAATTGCTTTTATCAGATTCCAAACATTGGGAAATCAAACCCAAGATCCCACTGGACCCAGATTGTCTGCAAATCAAGACAGAAGTTATCGTTTCATTTTTCTTAGTCATGGATACACATATGAGAAATATTTTGGGGCCTTTTAGAGCTAAAAGCAATATTTAGGGTTTGCAACTCATGCATTTGCTACTGTTTCTTGTAGCGTATTTACCTTATAATATGGTCATCATGGAGCTGACCACACTGGTGCAGACAATTCTACATTTTTTTTTTCTTTTAAATAGAATTTCACATAGCGCAAATTTAGAAAGAAACTTTTTCCACTGCTGACCAGCCAAATTAAGTATTCCGTATTGATTAAAAGCAAAACAGATTGATTAGTTGCCTGGTTGTTTTAAAGGCGGAATTGGCAACAAACTGTATTTTCAGAAAGACAAGTTTTAAGAATCAGGGTAAAAAGCAAACTCCCATTTAATATAAAGCTAACGTTAGTATTGTTAAATTATACTCTCCATACCAACTTCCTGTGCTTCCACAATAGTATTTCTTCAAGGATTTAGGATTTCTCCACAGTTACTTACTCTGACAATTATCAGTGGTTTTGGTAATTGGTTAAGATGACATAGTTGGAAAATGACCTGTAAAAGACTGGAAAAGCCATTTTAATCAATAATTTAGCTGAACATTGAACTATTTAAGCTATATCATAAGAGAAACAGATTTGAGAACTGACAGAAAATGTCTTGTCAGAATGTATTGATCCCTGCCCCATTCTCACCTGTGCAAGTATGATCGCCTAGTCCAAGATAAAATGGGCCAAGGACCACAATGAGTTTGCCATCACTTACCATGTGCAACCTCATGTGGTATAGAATTTGTTGAAACTTCACTGAGGCCCACATTAATATTTAGAAAGCCCCGAGAGCAATTAGAGTGTAAGTTTCATGAGGGCTCGAGCTGTAGTCGTCACTGGATGATCCCTAGTTTCCCATACATCACATGGCCTAGCCTGCATAGGCACCCAACACATTCTGGGGAATGAAAGATTTATGAGAAATTTAAAAATTTAGATATTTCTCATATCTACCTCTTCTCTACATACATCTTATTAGCAGAGCCTAATTAAAATTTGAACCATCTTGGGCTTCTGTCTTCATTGCAAGGGCCCATCTGGGCTCATCAATCTCACCCTCTTCACCAAACAACTCGAGTCACACAGCATATGTTTAGTAATTTATCACCTTAAAAAAATAAAACTCTGCTAGGGAATAATTGCGGTCCAGAAAATCTCATTGGCGTAGTACAGCAAGTCCAATCCTCCTACCTACCTTTTCAACATTGCAAAAGAACAAATGCATGCCCAAATTCAAGAAATGATAGATTTGCATGATTTGACTGCAATGATGCACTGTTTATTATGGTATGGCTTTGGGATAGTTCAGTTCAAAAGCTGATGGAATCAACTTAGTGCCATTTCAAAATATATATTTAAAAAAAAAAAGAAATTGTGAGTGCCAAAGGTGGGAGGTCATTTTTATTTTTATTTATTTTTAAAAGAGATAGCAAGTGGCGGGAGAGGGGCAAAGAGAGAGAGTGAGAGAGAGAATCCTCAGAGTAGAGCCCAGTGTGGGGCTCCATCTCATGACTGCGAGATCACGACCTGAGCTTAAATCATGAATTGGCCACTTAACTGACGAGGCCACTCCAGCACCCCTAAGAGGTTATTTTTAATTATATTCACAAAACAATAATTCTGCTGCCTAAAATGTTTGAATTTATGTGTTTCATGGAACCTTGACCTTTAACCCACTAGAAAAACCTCTTTAGGCATTAACCTTAAATTTTGAATGACTTAATATTTTTAACAGTTTACTTAAGAATACGTGACAATGTGGTATTATTTTTTTAATACTTGGAGTGGAATATCTTTGTATCCTACTCAAGTGTGTATTCTGAATGTGTCCCACAGAACACAGTTGAGTCTACCAGAAGCTGTCTGTCGTGGTGATAGCAAAAATGCTAGACAACAGAGCAGAGAATGTCCAAGGCCTGTGGGAAACAGTAGAATCACGGGTGATAAGTATGTGTTTGAGTGACAGACTTTTGAATCCTAACCTTCTTAACTATAACTTAACCTAAGTTCCTGTTTCTATCCACAATACAGGGATAGTACATTCCTCAGAGGGTTCTCATGGGATTCATTGACCTGATGCCTACAAAGCACTTATGCAGAGCCAAGCACTTCTTGAAAGCACAATAAATCTCATTTACTATTACCCTGCCCCATAATTTCTGTTTGAGGAAGGGCAAGTAACGTTAATCCTGTGGCAACATTTCCTCATCTATAAAAAGGGATATTAATCATACTTGTCTGTATAGTGGAGAGGATCTGACAGTACAGTGGAAAGCTCTGTGTAAACCATGGCTAATATTTAGCAGTCACTCTTAGTATTATTAGTTGAGTGCTCAAAAGTGAAGTATTATGTATTCATTTACCTTAATATTTGTTCAGTCGTGCATACACCACCCTTGATGTGAGTGTGATGTGGGTCCCTTCCAAAAGTGTATTTCAACAAATGAATTAATGATACTATAATATTCACTGAACATATATTTAATATTATATTATCATGTATGCACTTATTAATTGAAATACGGAATTTCTACTCTGAGCTAAGCACAGTTCTAGATGCTGGGGAATGACAGTGAACAACACTGATGGATTTCCCACTGTCATGGAGAGATAGGCAAGGAGAAAAATGAATATGTCCAGTGATGAATAGCTATAATCAATGATAGGGTAAGGAGCCTAGAAAGTGATAGGAGTCCAAGAAGGTCTCTTCTAAGGAGGTAGCATTTAACCAGAGATCTGAAAGAAAGAGTGAGTCATGCAGAGCAAAGAGCAAGTGCAAAGTTCCTCAGATGGGCGACTGCTTCTATTACATAGACAATAAAGGAGCTAGTGTGTCTAGAGAGGTGTTAGCAAGGGAAACCATGGTGGATAGTGCTTGGTTGCACTCTGAATGATATGGAAGATTGGAGCGGAGACTAATGAGTTTAACTTATATTGTAAAAGAGTCACCATCTTATTCTGTTATGACTGCAGTAACAAAAATACCATAAATCGGGTAGCTCACAAACATAGAAACGTGTCTCTCACAGCTCTGCAGGCTGGGATGTCAAATATCAAGGCATCAGCAGATTTGGTGTCTGGAAATGAGGGTCCACCTCCTCGTTCGTACACAGCTGTCTCTTTGTTTTGCCCTTATAGGGCAGAAATGGGAAAGGGAGGTCTTTGGTGACTCTTTCCTAAGCACACTAATCCCACTCACGTGGGCTTTACTCCTATGACATAATCACCTCCTAAATGCCTCACTTTCTAAGACCATTCTGTTGGAGATTAGGTTTCAGTGTATGACTTTTGGGGGACACAAAGATTCAGTCTGCAGAACCTCCCCTGGGTGCTTTGCAGAGACCAGGTTGCAGGTAGGGCAGGAGTAGGAGGGAGATTGGATAATAGGTAATTGTGATGCTCTTGGTGGGAAGCACGGTGAGTTAGATTAGAAAGTGGCCATGGGGATATGAAGCAGTTACGATTCTGGCACTACTTAGAAAGGAGAGCTCAGGGAGTATGCTGATGGTTTGGAGGTGGGTGAGAAGAAAGAATAATGACCTTGAGAATGACACCAAGGCTTCTGGCCAGGACCTCAAATGTAGAACAGAAATGCCATTAATTACAGTTAGTTCCTAACTACTGGAGAAAGAGAAGATTTGGGGATAGATTACTTCAGCTTGGGACATGTGAAGTTTGAGCTACTTGTTGTAAACCCAAATGCAGATGACAAGTAGAACATAAAATGACCAAGTTCAGAGTTCACTGGTGAGGTCCAGACTGGAGATGCAGACTTTGGGGTCATCAGCACATATGTGAGGTTTAAAACTCTGATACTGGACTAGATCACCTAGGGAGTAAGAGATCCTACTAGCAGATATGGACTACTGATCGGCCAGCGTTGTCCTATCAAGAGCTTCTTGTACCATCTGCCTCAGAGATATCTGAGATGCTTACTAGTAATCTATAATCCTGGTCCCACTACACGCTGACTGAATCAGAAACTGGGAGTGGGGCCTCAGAGTATGTGTTTTAGCAAGTTCCCTAGGTGAGTCTTGCACACACTAAAGTTTGAGAATTAGTGTTTCTCCAAGGTTTTCTCTCATAGCACCTGTACAAGATGATACTATGTATACAGCATATTGAGAAATAGATAAAGGGCTGACATGGTCAGATGGCATTGCCCTGGAGCCCGGGTTGCCAGGCCTGACTTATAGGGTGAAGGATCCCTATGCGGGTGTGCCTGTGCTCAGCTCAGGTCAGCTGAGAATACTCTGGCACACAATGGGGCTGCCACGCCTCAGGCTGTCTCACATACAATTCTCTTTTTAAAAAACTGTGGTTATATTTATACATTTACTCTAGAGAATATGGGAGTTATTGAGATGACTTAATCAGAGATTAAGCCATATCTTATTTAAGATGTCTATTTTAGCCACAAAGGCAATTATTAGAAAAACATGCAAAAGTATAAAATACAGATGATCTAACATCTAAAGGAATTTTTGTGGTCTGGAAATTCATGTTACCAAATTTTAAGAAAATAGAAAGGCTTCTTTAATTTCCTTATCATTAATGACTTCTCTTCCTTATTTTCCTCACACAGGCATTTAAGAATTAAAGGTTTTGTTTAACAGTTGTTTCTTTTTTTCTTTCATGCATTTAAGCTTAAGGCAATATTATGGTAACAGTTTCTAAAATATGTTCAGTAAAATGTTAATGGTGCCATGGTTAATTTGGGACCAGTTTATATCTTATTGGTTGCTCACAATTCATATAATGTTATGAAGAAAATGATTTAAGATGTAAAAAATGAACAAAAACTAGTTTGCTATTGCTCACCCCAATATATCCCAGATGTATTTGATCAAAACGACTACTTTTTTCTGAAGAATTATATGTCTCAAAGGTCAGTTACTGTTTCTCAGAACCCAATCTGACATTAAACTTGGTCAGGAAAACTGTCTACAACATTGACAGGTAAACAAGTCCAAGATAGTTTAGCAATTTGCATACAGATAACCAGCCGGAGAGAAGTGATGATGAGCCAGGTGATTAGTCTAAAGAGGCTCATTAGAGCAGGTGAATCTTGGCAATAAGGAGGGATGTGTTAGTAGAAAAGAAATGACAAGGGAAACAGAATTAGCTGAGATGAACTTGTATTTAGAGTCTGGGAGTACAGCGAAAGGGAGAATTTTTTTTTTTTAAAGAAATTATTCATGGTGTCAAAACTGAAGTTTAGGAATTGAGATATGTGTTCCATATTCCAACATTCCAGTGTTAAGAAAGGTTTTTCATCAGGGCGGTATCCTTACTGACACTGGGGGTGAGGACTGAAAGAACTAATTCAAAAATAATGTAGCCCTTGCTGCGTACTGTCCACCCTCAAACTCAGCAGTCATTTAATTACATCAGGCCTCTGTGGGGCAGGAATTTGGACCAGCTGAACCTCCAGATTTGGTAGACTCTTCATGTGTCTAGGTTCCTTGGCTGGCCAACTAAATGGCTCTCATGAGGTTTTTACTGATGGGGCAGTGAAGTCTCATTTGCCACATCTCTTTCATCCTCCAAAAGGTTAGCCTGAGCTTGGTCATGTAGTTCACAGGATATCATTAGCATCAGAAGAGGAAGGTATCTTAAGTATAGGCTACAAATTTCTTTAACATCATTGCCACTGATGTTGTAAAGAAAGCACAAGGCAGACCTGATATCAGGGGTGTAGAAATAGTCTCCACCTCTTGATGGAGGAAGCTAAAAACCGTTGTGTTCTTTTATGCAGCCCACCAAAGCAGGTGATGGATTGGAGATCCATCCACTGCATGTGGAGATGTCTTGTGAAACAGTGAGGAAAACAGGAGACCAAGAAAGAGACTTCTGGAAGGGGCACAGACAGAAAGGGGAGTAAGGTAATATATGGTCATATAGACTGGCAGGATTTGGTATGGCTACTTTGTAGCTTTTTCTCAAATCCAGCCGTTGTAGTAATGATCAATACTCTGGCAAGTTTACCAAGATTATCTTTAAACTCTCTCTCTTTGAACTTTATCTTCCTGGATCTATCTCTAGAATGATTCTAGATCATGTGCTCTCCAGGTATTTATGTTCAAACAGGGCTGCCCTCACACTTGGTAGTAACAACTGCAGACAAAGGTAATTATGTCCCATAATATATTCTTCTTATTTATAGGCCTGGCATCTTACAAAATTTAAATATGTAGCTTTTGCTAACATGAAGCATAATGTTCTAAGTGTTTTTAAAGTTAATAATATTCCAAGGCTAAAATTCCAGATATTTTTAATGAAACCTGGGATGAGGGGGAAAATGGAGATAAATATAAGCAAGCTTAAAATCTTACATAATTTTTAGAGAGAGTTTATAGATAGAGATTTGTTCTTTTAAAATATTACTTTTGGGATGCTTGGGTGGCTCAGTTGGTCAAGTGTCTGACTCTTGATTTTAGCTCAGGTCTTGATCTCAGGGTTCATGAGATTGAGCCCCACATTGAGCTCTGTGCTAACAGTATGGAACCTGCTTGGTATTCTCTGTCTCCCTTTCTCCCTGCCCCTCTCCCATACATGCATGTGTGTAGGTGTGCATGCTCTCTAAAATAAAAATAAATTTAAAAACCTTTAAAAAGATATATCAGCACTATCAACAGTAACCAAGTTATGGAAAGAGCCCAAATGTCCACTGACTGATGAATGGATAAAGAAGATACGGTGTGTATAAACACACACACACACACACACACACACACACATTGGAATATTACTAAGTGATCAAAAAGAAGGAAATTTTGCCATTTGTAACAACATGAATGGAACTAAAGTGTATTATGCTAAGCAAAATAAGTCAGACAGAAAAAGATAAGTACCATATTATTTCACTCATGTGGAATTTAAGAAACAAAACAAATGAACATTGGAGAAGGGAAAGAAAAATAAGGTAAAAACAGAGAGGGAAGCAAATCATGAGAGACTCTTAAATACAGAAAACAAACTGAGATTTTCTGGAGAGTCAGAAGGTGAGGAAAATGGGTGATAAGCATTAAGGAGGGCACTTGGGATGAGCACTGGGTGTTAACATGTGAGGGATGAATCACTAAATTCTACCCCTGAAACCATTATTACACTATATGTTAACTAACTTGGATTTAAATAAAATGTTTAAATAAGTAAGTAAATAAATAAATAAATAAATATCTCTTTTAACAGGTAACACATATACAACAAACAAAGTTAAAAGTCCAAAGGTTATCTGATGAAAATTTATCCTTCTCATTCCAGTTCCCTGGTCCACTAATTCCTCTCACTGGGTGAGCCACTGCTACAGATTTCTTGTTTATTCTAATAGAGTTAAAATTTTCTTTTTTTTCCACCTCCTTCTTCCTTTTTTATGTAAGAGGTAGTCAACTACATCTCTTGTTCTACAGTTTTCTCTAGTTAACAAGTTATTCACAGATTATCTTGTAAATCAGTGTGTTAGTAAACACCAAGTTGTCTCACTGTTTTATACTGCTCTACTTGTCTCCAGTTATGTACAAAATTGAACTGGTCTTTTATTGAAGGGCAGTTACACTCTCCAATATTTTGCATCCATAAACCAGGCTATAATAAATGTTCATATTTAATGACACATTTAAATGAATGACACATCTTAAAAATGTGCCATTTCTTACACATGCCAGTGTATCTGTGGAAAGAATCCAAGGAGTAGAGTTGCCAGCATAAAAAGGGCATATACATTTGTCATTTTGAATAGCATTGCCAAATCAGGGCCTTTTCTGTGTGTAATTTTTAAACCATTTTGTTATAAATTACTAAATCTTTTCCTTTATGGTTTCTGCATTATGTGCCATACTTACGATATTTTTTTCCAACTCAAGATTGTAAATTTCTGATTTCTTTCTAGAATTTTTTGTCTTCTTATTTTATTTATTTACTTTTATTATATGTATTATTTAACATTTTTTTTTTATCATTTAATCTGCCTTCCTTTATTTTGTGTAAAGGGCAATGTAGAAATCCAATTTTTACTGCAGATAAAATCCACTTATTGACTAAGATATACTTTGATCATTGCTTTTAAATAGTATCTTTGTCATTGTGATTAATTGTTGATGTTTTCTTTCTTGTCTCTTGTTTACTAACGAATGCCTCATATATTTGTAGTAAATATCAAACACTAGTTTTGCACAGGAATCTGCAGCTGAGTAAAAGAAGCATGTGTCACAGTTTGGAAAAGTCGATGAGGAACAGTCTGAGTATGGATTTGCCACTGACAGTAGTAGAAAGAAGAACAGTGAGCCCAGAGATATAAGAAGGGAAGCAGTAGTTAAAGGGAGCTAGACAAAGGAAGTTTTATGTATCTGTCTAGATGATGTCATATAGACACCCACAAGTGCCTACACATATAATGGAGGAGGGAAACAAGAGAAACCATAACCTTTTGGGGAGGGCAACAAAGAGAAGGATTTATGAGTAATATTAAAGCCCAGAGGGATAGGAATTAAGATGAGATTTATGCTGAGTATTGGGGTCTATAGTGGCTGCAATCAATAGCATCTCCCTTCTCTACTCAGTTATGAAACCAAAAATTTCTTTTATTACTAATAGAGGCAAGATTAGAAGACATGGCTTTATAGCCATTAAGGAAGAGTTGTTTGCTAATCCCAAACTCCAGAATCCTTTAGGCTTAATCACCTAGTGAAGGCTCTACAAGCCTGTGGAGGCTTCCCTGGAGAAGAAGCACATCTCCCAGGAGTAGCTGCAAAATTAACACTTATTTCAGGCATCTTGCTCCCTAGAGGAATAGGAACAGAACAAAACTCATCCAGATGTTTCCAAGCAAACATTGCTCCAGAAAACTCAAGCAGAAGTAGAATGAATAAAGGGTCAGAGAAAGGCAAAAATAGTATCCAAATCCCTCCTCTAGGAAACCAGGAGAAGGAAGAAGTGTTCCCACTAACGTTAGACTTGTAAGCCGAATGAATGATGACAGAAATGATCCCAGAAATAGAACAAGAAGGCAGCAGTTACAGCATGCTAAACAATTAAATATCTGATCATATGGGTACAGGAATGAGGGATGATCAACTGTATGCCTACAGTTATAAATTGTACGATGAGCCAAGGTTTTGGTATTATGGAAATAGGAGAGCATTTACTGAGAACTTTTAGGAGTAAGTAGGTAAAAACATACAGTTTAATGTCCATGACAACAAAGAAGAAAAGCATGATAAATACTTGTTTTATAGTTGTATCAGAAAGAAATCTATAATAATTAATGTTAATAATACATCTTCATAGATTAAAACTGTCCTTGTTGTGGACAGTACACACACACACACACACACACACACACACACACACGCAGTATTTTTACTGACCTAACTCTGTACCCCACAAGATAATCACTAACTATTATCCTTTTTTTAAGTTTATTTATTTTCAGAGAGAGAGAGAGAGAGAGAGAGAGAGAGCGAGCAGGGGAGGGGCAGAGAGAGAAGTAAAGAAAGACTCACAAGCAGGTTCTGTGGAGCCTGACATAGGGCTTGATCTCACGAACAGTGAGACCATGACCTGAGCCTAAATCAAGAGTTGGGTGCCTAACCAGCTGAGGCACCAGGGACCCCATCATTATTCTTAATAACTGACATAGTTCTGGAAGTTTTGGAAGCTTGCTAAGCTTCAAATACGTAATTGACTGCTTGTAATAGTACTTGAATGGTTAATTTTGGAAGTTAAATGAAAAGAAAAAGATGTCAAGCCCACTTAGCAACAGAATTCTGGAGCTGGAAATGCACACAGTGGTCCCCAGGAGCACAGTGTTCTGCTTTTGTAGCTGTGCTGTCTATGCAAATTCTGACTGCTTGAGCCTCTATTTATGTGATCTTAAAGTGACATGGGCCATCACATTTAGACCCACACCCACCTTATATAAACCCTGCCTTCTCATCAGAACTCTCTACTCCATGTACAATTTAATAATAGAAGTATTTTTAATCTTCAGAATTTCCAAATGCATAGGAAGTAAAAAGTGATGCCTGATTTCATTCTCATTTTGTATTACCCACTAGTTAATTTCATAAAAATAATATTGAATAATACTGAACTGAAGGGTCAGTTAGCATAACTACAATCATGGATTAAACAACTTCATTCTGTTCTAAACTTTGGAATTCATACCTTTACGAATTTAAAGTATAAAATATGCAAAAACTATAGGAGGAAGTTATTTGTAATGGTGTCACTATATTGCACCATCTACTATCATGTCATAAATCAATAGACTTGTGTAAGTTACAAGGCAAATACACTTTCTGGATGCCTGCCTTAAAGATGCTTGTGTATGTGCTACCCAAGCCAGCAGCCTCAACCCCATCTTGGAAACTTGGAAGTGCAAAATTGAGCTCTAACCCCAGACCTGCTGAGTGAGAACTCTGAGGGTTGGACCCAGACCTCTATGGCATAGCTAGTTCTCCAGATGATTCTGATGCATACTCAAGTTTGAGAACTATAGCTGTATAGCAATTCATACTCTCTATTCTAAAATTCTCTCCCTGAATAAGAAAAGCTGAAATTGGGTCACAATAAAACAGTAATGCATTCCAGAGACATGGAAATAGTGACTTATAGTGGCATATTGAATGTCTCTCTTAGGTACGTAAATATTTTGATGGGAATTTTTGTCCTTTTCTTGGTCTAGCAAAGATAGGTTTAGGATTCAAGTGTATATAGAATACAGAATGAAAGGATGTCCATACAAGTTACTACGTTACAACAAGACTTAAAGGCATAGTTACATCTTACACTGAATATGACTCTTACATACTGTTCTTTCAATAAAAATGATTCTTATTCTCCAAAGATAAAAATTAGCTCACCAGTACTTTTTTACAGTGATATTTGCAGGATTATCTTGCCTTGGGCCCTTAGGAAAGCCAAAGGAACAAAGAATGTCGCCAAAAAGCAGCTTTAAGTTTTGCCCAAAGCATTTGACCTTACAGTAACCACCAAGTGGTTCTGTTTGTGTAGATAGGAGAACACCTGGGTTGTCAAGTCCCTAAAGATTCTGCCAACTTATATAGCTTCCTGGGAGTTAACTCAACACTGTTTGTAAAACTAATCTAATGTTGTTCATAGTATTGGGTACTGTTAGTCTTCTTGGTACAGTGTATAACAATTTAGTCATTCGATTTCCTACTGTTTACATTATTTGGGATATTATGAGCATTTTTTAACAATCCTCATCCTTAGATCCTTGTTTGATGATATTTCCCTCAAGATGTATTTCTTTCAACTGCATCTTTGTTCCAAACGGCAGGTATACTTTTAAAGCACTTGGTACATGTTGTTATACTGTCCCAGACACCTGATACTAAATAGCAATTCAATTTTCAAGGTATTCTTTTATTTATATGCATGTTAACATTAGATAGTAATGCTATTTTTCTTCATCAATCTAGTTATCATAGTACATATACATATTATATTTTTAAATAAGATTTTCTTTGATTAATAGTGAGTTTTTTAGCATTTTTTAAATTTCTTACTAGCCGAAAGTATTTCTTCTTTTGTTTATTTTATTTACCAACCTTTCTTTTGGATAGATTTTAAGAGTTTATTGATTTTAAGAGCTCTGTATATTCATGTTGCGATTCCATTAATTATATTAATAATACACTACATTTACGTCTCCATGAATTCTGTTTTTATTTTTTTCTTGATTTTAATGAGACATAATTGAACTATAATATTAGGTAAGTTTAAAGTGCACACCATGTTGATTTGATCATGTTTCTATTACTTCATGTTACAAGGTTAAACAAACAATGTTATCTATCCCAAAGTTATGTGGGATCATATGTGTTTTCTTCCAGTACTTTTCTTTTTTCATTTAAACCTGTCATACATCTGGAACTAGTTTTGATGCAAGTATAAGTTAAGAGTCATTTCTTCTAAAGAACTCCCCATTTCAAGATAATATAAAATAGGAAAAAATTTGAACCTCTCAATACTAACTGACTAATTGAAAAGTTTAGAAAAATCCTATCATCTAATCTACAATCTGTTTAATGGCATTTTGTCATTGTATTTCTTCAGTGAATTGACTGGCAGTTTAGTGGTTGGTGTGCGATAGAAGAGCAAATGATTCACTAATTCAGAGCTTTCTCCAGTTAACTAACTCCTTCTCAGATTTTTATCTGTGTTTAAGAACATTGCAGTGAGCTTTTCTGATGATGATGATCCCAGTAAGCTATTTGTTTCAAAG
Organism: Crocuta crocuta; assembly: GCF_008692635.1. Classification (NCBI taxonomy): domain Eukaryota; kingdom Metazoa; phylum Chordata; class Mammalia; order Carnivora; family Hyaenidae; genus Crocuta; species Crocuta crocuta. The sequence continues at coordinate 2,729,579 of NW_027527145.1, forward strand.
CGTAGCTGTGATTATTCTGGAAAGTTGCAGCTCAAAACATAAAAAGCTTTGTTCCCTTAGCCCCTCTTTATTACTCTTTGTTGTAAGCTGACATAATGTAAAGTCTATTCCTAAGGCCAGTTGCTGATTTTCTTCAGTATGTGTCTCTTTTCAGGGGAAACTGAACCATGTCTTTCATCCATGGAGGTCTGAGGCAAAGATAGCATTTCAGTGCCTCATGGACTCATACATTCCATTTAGCTTTCAAAGTAGCTTTGAGCTGATCTTTTCTTATCAGACTTGGGCATTCCTCAGGGTGCCCTTCTGTAATCATAGAGCGGTATGTTGGGTATAGTACAGACACTCTGGCCTGTTGGACTCCAAATAGAATTGCCCAACAGAGACGTCATTCTAATTCTCACTGTGCCATTCATTAGCTTTCAATTCCTGCTAAAGCTCCTTAATCTTACAATATTTCAAATTTTGCATCTGTAGTGAGTGATAATAATGCTGATATATTCTACCAGGAGGTTGCTAGGGATTAACTAATTAATGGTCACAAAGAGCCTTTTAAATAGAAAGTACCAAATGTCTTCCCTGGCATAAAGCAAAATCATTTGCTTGTCTTTTCATCTGCCCTTTGTTGTCATCCGTCTTCTATCCTCTACTATTAGAGTGCTTAGGCCCATCTATTTTTCAATTTAGTTCCTTCCAAAAGACTTTTAAATACAATCAAAACTACTTTAATTCCAAATTATCTGTAAGAGATCCTGCTTCTATAGCTTAGTTCCTGGGGGATATAAATTATAAAGTCCTTTGATTCATGGGACACTGGAATGTTTAAAATGTCCAAAACAAAAAGCCCACCATATATAGCATAAGGAAATTTCACAAGATCATAATCCAAATTACCAGAAACTTCAGTTTACTAGAAAGCGTTTTCCTGACAATTCAGCGTTTGTGAAACAAAGAGATCGTACAATCATAAATATAGTACACACAAATATAAAAATATACACACAAATTCAAGGATGTGTCACATTCTGATCAAGCTCCTTTGAAGATGTATCTATAGACTAGATGGCTACATAACTTATCATTCAAAGGGGACCTGAGTGACTCAGTCGGTTAAGCATCTAACTTCAGCTCAGGTCATGATCTCATGGTCCATGAGTTTGAGCCCTGCATCGGGGTCTGTGCTGACAGCTCAGAGCCTGGAGCCTGTTCAGATTCTGTGTCTCCTCTCTCTGCCCCTCACCCACTCATTCTCTGTCTCTCTCAAAAGGAAACAAACATTAAAAAATATATTTAAAAAATTCAAACCAGAACATTTTTGAGAGCAAAAGAGGCACTCTCTGATTCTGCCAGATCAGGCTTATACCAGAACCATTCCAGACAAACCAGGATGTATGGTCATCCTATCCATATGTCTACTGAATCACAATAATTGGCATTTGCATTAATGATACTGATTGATTCAGCCAGGATTTTTAGTTTCTCTGATATTGACAAAAATAGAAACACAGAAAGGTTTTCTGTGTAAGCTCGTGTTAATTAATTTAATTAGAAATTTCTGTTTACTAATCATTCTAGCAACATTGAATCCTCATAATTTGGAAGGAGGGCAGTAATTAAATAAAGCAATTGTCTATTTTCAGGGCAACAATTTTATGCTTTTTTTTTTGTAATGGCCCCGTCATATGCATGCCCATTCTAAACTCCTGCCCTCCAGGGATGTGTGGTGGAAAGGAGTTTGTGCTGTAGAGGGGAACACCTCAAAATATGCTGTATTCACATATGGATTATTTTGAGCTAAAGGCAGCCAAGACCCAGGGGACTCAGCCAAAGCTTTTTACCTTGCCATTTTATGTGCCTAAAAGAATTTAGAATGGGGGCCTACAACAGAGGTAACTTTTTTATCTGAGAGACTTCTCTGTGTGGGGAGGCAAACATTTATTTACCAAACATTTCCTAACTTCCTGTGAAATGTCTTCCTCCCCTTTGAAGCTCTAGACCCCTGGCCCTTTACTTAGCTCAGGGTGGTACATAAGCCTCAATTGCCTGAATGCCTTTGAGTCTCATATCTTTGTAGGATCCCCACATGTACACAGGTGCATATGAAATTAAAATGCTTTGATTTTCTCTTGTTAATCTATTATTATGGGGTATGATGGTCTCAGACAAGGGCCTAGAAAGGTAGAGTAAGAATTATTTTTCCTCCCCAACAGTTGGTGGGGTGCTAAGTTCTTTGACCTTCTCCAGGACTGCATTATCTGAGCAGAGTATCCCCCACTACAGAAGGGCTTATATTAGCAGGTACTGGCCCCCCACTCAGTTACTATGGCTCTAACCATTTCCAGCTATGAACTCAAGAGCTAAGAGATAAGCTTTTTTTCTGATGTTAGTGTGAGTAAAAATCACTAGTTTGTTTGCCTAAACAGAAGTTACTGGGCCTGACCCTCAGAGATGCTGATGCAGTAGGCTTGCCCAAGGACTCAGAATTTACATTACTCAGAATATCCCAGGTTATTCTGAAGCCAGTGGCCATAGACTCTTTTTCCCAAGAGAATTGTGTCCAAAATTTAAACACCAAAATTTGGATCATACCCTGTCTATGGTTCATGATTATGTTTTTCCCTGTATTTACATAGTAGCAGTTTGGACAGTGATGGCTAAAACCTGAGAGGTTCAACAAATCTGGTATTTCCTGTAAAATAAGAAACAGGTAAGAAAACTCACTTTTCTTATGTATAATTTAAATGTTAAATCGTTTAAAATTGGAAGTTAATTTAAGAACCCGTTCCCCCATGGAGCTCCGGGGTGGCTTAGTCAGCTAAGCGTCTGACTCTGGATTTAGGCTAGAGTCATGATCTCATGGTTCATGACTTCGAGCCTGGTATCAGGCTCTGCCCTGACAGTGTGGAGCCTGTTTGGGATTCTTTCTCTCCCTCTCTCTCTGTCCCTCCCCCACTCATGCTCTTTGCCTCTCTCTCAAAATAAATAACTAACCATTACAAAAAAAAAAAAAACCATAAAAAGGAACCCTTTCCCCCAAACTATACTTTTTCAAATGCCTCAGGTTGTTCTGAAGGAAATGGTCAATGGGCATCATACAACCTGGGAAATACTTTTATTAAGCTAAAGGTCAACTAAACTGACCATTTCAAGGTTTTATATTTCATGACAGTGATTGTGTAGATATGTAAAATGGATCCTGCACTGTTAGGATATTATTATTTTTTATCTGGCAAACCATAAGCAAACATAATAACATCTGGGAATGTTTTCTAATTTAGTGGAGAAAATGGCCATTCAGAGTATATTTTATTTTCATGATTGTTTAGAAAATGTTTGGATATCTATATTTGTTTCTGGACTTAATCCATCTTCCCATTAGGTTGTAAAACATTCCAAGACATAAGTTGTTATCATATTGGCTAGTAATAATAATAATAATAATAATAGCCAACAGTGATATGCTAAGTATATGCTAAGTGATATACACATAAAGTCATTTAGTAAGAGTTTATTCATTCTTTGATCAGTAGTTCCATTACTATTTATTTGCCTTCTATGAAATGTTATCTATTATATAAAATGCTGTTGATTATAAACTGATCAAATTAGATATTGATTGAAAAAAAACATGCCATAACTCAATGCCTTTTTTCATAGGTTCATTTTTCAAGCTGAATCCTCATAAAATGTAGTAAAACAACAGAAGAGCCATCTGGCAGATGTTTTGACATAAATAAGGAATAAAGTTTCAAGATTTGTTTTTTTCTGAAATGGGAAAATACTGGAGTTCTCTCTATGTTCAATTATTTGGCTCTCCAAAGGCCCATTGTGAAAGCCATTACAAATTCTTGCAATAAGCCAAAAATACAGAACACTGAAACAAAAATACAATAAAATAACTGCAAAGATAGATATTATCTCTAACATTTATAATCCCTGAGCTAAATTTTATTTATTTTTTTAATTTTTTTTTTTTACAAATAGTTTATTGTCAAGTTGGTTTCCATATAACACCCAGTGCTCATCCCCACAAGTGTCCTCCTCCATGCCCATCCCTCCCCCCACATCCATCAGTCCTCAGTTTTTGTCAGCATTCAAGAGTCTCCCATGTTTTACGTCTCTCCCTTTCCCCCACCATTTCCCCCCTTCTTCTCCACCTCGTTCCTCCATTAAGTTCCTCCTAATCCTCCTATATGTGCAAACATATGATATTTGTCCTTCTCTGCCTGACTTATTTCGCTCAGCATAACACCCTCAAGGTCCAGCCATGTTGCTACACATGGCCAGATTTCATGGTTTCTCATTGCCATGTAGCATTCCATGGTATAGATAAACCACATCTTCTTGATCCATTCGTCCGTTGATGGACACTTAGGCTCTTTCCATGTTTTGGCTATTGTTGAGAGCTGCTATGAACATTGGGGTACATGTGCTCCTATGCATCAGCATTTCTATATCCCTTGGATAAATTCCTAGCAGTGCTATTGCTGGGTCCTAGGGGAGTTCTATTGTCAATTTCCTGAGGAACCTCCACACTGTTTTCCAGAGGGGCTCTACCAGTTTACATTCCCACCAACAGTGTAGGAGGGTGCCCATTTCTCCACATCCTCGCCAGCATCTCGTGTTCTCTGATTTGTCCCTGAGCTAAATTTTAAATAAAATTAAACAACCATAGCCATAGAAAAGCTTCCTGATAAAATAGTAATTCAAGGAGTGCCTCGGTGGCTCAGTTGGTTGAGCATCTGACTTCAGCTCAGGTCATGATCTCATGGTCCATAGTTTGAGCCCTGCGTCGGACTCTGTGCTGACAGCTCAGAGCCTGGAGCCTGCTTCAGATTCTGTGTCTCCCTCTCTCTCTGCTCCTCCCTTTCTTGTGCTCTGTCTCTGTCTTTCAGAAATAAACATTAAAAAAATAGTAATTCAAATCGGAGAATTTGTCCATTTTCTAGTTATGAGCCATCATAACTGAATTACTGAACTAACCCCCACTTGCTTGGTCTATAATATGAAAGAACACAATGCTTGTTTTATAATGTTGTTCTGTGTATTAAAGAGGCAATAAATTTCAAGCAGTTAGCCCTGTGCATGGCACATAGTAAATGCTCAATAAATATTATTAATTTACTCTGCCAATTCATTTAATCCATTATTTCTCAGTTCTATTTTCTATAGTATGACCACTATACTATATAATACTAGGGGCCATGATGATTTCATGGGTGTTTAGATCTCATAAGATGTCTGATCTTAAGTATAAAAGTTAAGTAACTAAGTAATTTTTCAAAATATAAGCAGGAGACCATTCATCTTGTTCCTTAAAAATCACAATTCTAATTGTGCCTGATACCACAGGTTTGAAGACAGCTTGCTTCTTTTATACTGATCTGGGGTGCATATTAAGCACTCCTTGCCTCAGATTCTGTACCTTATAGGAGTACAATTGAGAGGCCTTCAATTACAAAGAAAAGAACTGATGAATTGTTAAACCGTTCCCCTTGTGGGAATAACGTCTCCAACTCAATACAAATACAAATTACATTGAGAACAAGCTTGACAACTGTTTCTGAGTTTCATTATGCAGAACTTCTTCCAACTCCCACCAACCCCACCCACCTCTGTATTTTTTCCTTTATTACCTTGTCATTTTATTACATATTTATATGTTCTCTCAAAAATTCTTTGGAAAATTCAAGCAAAACTTAAAGTGTTTATGGTAGATGAGTTTGTGCTTTCAAAGATGCAAATTTTGGTATGTGAGAAATTCAGTTTGTAGGACTGGTGTGAAAGCTGTGTCTGTTCCTTGAGGCAACTCCCAAATGCTACTCACCTCACCTGAGCACATTAAAGGAACCCCTTGACATCTGGATGTCTCTTGATCTCTCTCTTGACCAACCAGAATTAAACAGTGCTTCCCAGTACAGATTGAACTCTAGCTAGGGACTATGTAGGTACCTACCTTGGCTTTATCATCAAGGAGATGTTTAATTTTTCCTCATTGTTTAGCCACAGATAGACCGAAACATCAACATTTATTTTTCTATTTTGTACCAAAACCTCTAAAGTAAGGGATAGTATTTAGTCACACTCTATTTAGGTAAAATTGCTTGCTAATGGCAATGCTTCATTATATGCCATTATTGGAATAACCAGAACACAGACTGCAATTTTCAGCTTTATCCTTAATGATTGATTTGGAGAGGAAAAATTAATTCTGTCATCGAACAGGTAGAAGAGTAAACGGGGTGTTTACAAATGTCTTCACTTGCTTCTACCTCTTCTCAGCACATACACATTGAAAATTTCATATTTTCTGTCTGATTCCAATGACAAGTCAATCTAGTAGTCAGGTCTTAGAATGGGAAAAGTGGAGTGCTGAAAAGATTTTTTTTTTTGGTAGCTGACATTATTGATATATTTGCGTTCACACAATTGTACCAAGGGAGGAGAGAAAGAGAGAGAGAGAGAGAGAGAGAGAGAAGGAGGGAGGGAGGGAGGGAGAGAGAATTACAGCTAATGTATATGTGAGTTGGAGTAGCTCTTAATGCATTCAGCACACAGTGGTTTCCTAGAGAATTTTTTTTAAAGGAAATTGTATGTGTGAAGAAATGATGCAGTCATTATTCTCAAATATTTCAACTGTGTGTGAATCTCATACATTCCACTGTTTGCTTTTTTTATTTTCCATCCAAGATTTTAGAGCATCTTCTGCTAGTATCTTTCTCCCTGCTCCTCAGATCTCATACATGATCCAAGGTTGAAGCTTGGGGTCAAACAAATAAAATTACATGAAATACTTGGGAAAACTCCCTCCCTTCTTCCTTCCCTCCATTCCTCCCTTGTCCTCCTCCCTTCATCCCCCCTTTGTTTTTTCTTCTTTTCTTTTCTTTCTGTCATTTTAAAGGTATTTTGGATTATAACTCGTACCATCCCCAGGTCAAGTTAAAAAGCCAGTCTAGGGGCACCTGGGTGGCTCAGTTAAGTGTCCGACTTTCGCTTAGGTCATGATCTCGCGGTTCATGGGTTCGAGCCCCGCGTCGGGCTCTGTGCTGACTGCCAGCTCAGAGCCTGGGGCCTGTTTCAGATTTCGTATCTCCCTCTCTCTCTGACCCTCCCCTGCTCACGCTGTCTCTCTCTCTCTCTCTCTCTCCTAGAAATAAATAAAACATTAAAAAAAAAAAAAAAGCCAGTCTCCTTGGATGCCTGGGTGACTCAGTCAGATACGTGTCCAACGCTGGCTCAGGTCATGATCTCACAGTTTGTAAGTTGGAACCCCACGTCAGGCTCTGTGCTGACAGCTCAGAGGCTACGGATTCAGTATCTCCCTCTCTCTCTGCCCCTCCCCAACTCATGCTCTGTCTGTCTGTCTGTCTCTCTCTCTCTGTCTCTCAAAAATAAATATAAAAAAAAGAGGCCAGTCTCTTGGAATGGTTAAGCATCTGACTCTTGATTTTGGCTCCGGTCATGAACCCAGGGTCATGGGATCAAGTCCCGCAATGGGCTCTGCGCTGAGCATGGAGCCTGCTTAAGATTCCCTTTCCCTCTCTCTCTGCCTCTCTCCCAGTCGCTCATGTGCATGAGTGCATGCTTCGTCTCTCTCTCAAAAACTAGAAATAAAAAAAAAAAAAAAATGAATAAAAAGCCAGTCTCCAGAAAGGGAACCATAGACTCTTATTACCATTTCATGCACCTTTCTGTTTAAGTGTGTTTTGCTGACATTTAAGTATATACAGTGGAGAATTTACCACTAATAACAATTTTGTCCCTTGAATTATTTTTTCAAACTATAAAGTTGGCATAACATTTTGAGATAGTACCCAGTATTGGTGAGCATAAATTGAAAAATGGCATTCTCATAAACAAATGATTAAACCATATACTGTATACCACTAGGGAAAGCAATTTGGCAGTAATCTCAAAAGTATTAAAAATATACATAAATTATGATCCAGTAACTACACTTCTAGGAATCTATGCTAATAGGGCAATTCAACATATATACAAATGTTTTTAAGCAATGTTTTTTATTATTCATAATGTTAGAATATGAGAAATTTCTTGAGTATCCAATGATTAAAGAGTTAATAAATTAATCATAAGTGGAATGATAATAGCATTAAAATCATATTTGTTTCCAAAGGAAAAGTATGCTATCTCTGTGGGTTTTTTTTAAAGATTTAAAAAATATGCTGAGGCAATAATACTACATTAGGAAAAAATGTTTTAAAAGTGTGATAATGTTTGATTACAATTCTGAAGCTATAATGGAATGGAGCAAAATTTTGATGTTCTATTCAGTTACCTCCACGTGGTGATATTATTAGAGGTTTTTATTCTTTATTAGACTTTTCAGCATTGTCCACAATGAGCAAGTATAATTGCTTCAATCTGGAATAAGTTCATTTTTAAAATATCAAATCATTTTCCATCTGTTCCACTGTTCCCAAGGCTCTAATTCTTACTGCAATTAATTTTGCTACTATCTTCAAAATATATCTACTCTGCACTATACACATTTAAACTTCCCAAATGCTTCCTTTAATTTTTTTACATTATCTTTGATTAATAAAGGTGACTGTTGCAAAATATAAAATATTTACCTAGCTTGATTTAGTGAAAAAGATGCCCTCATTTATAATGCCAGAATGAATACACAATTAATAGAGAATGTAATTCAGAGAAACTGAGAATCTTATGTCCATGTGAACCTTATTTAACAAGATATTAGCAATAATAGTATTCAAGGGATTGTTACAAATTAGTGAGATCTTATTATTGATCTTATTATTGGCCTGTTTGTACTACATCTCTCTATTGGCAAGATTCACAGGAATTTTCCAGTGCCATGGTTTATACATTATGTCTTATCAAGAGCAATTTAGCATTTATTTGATGTGGTTTGACCTAAATTTTATAAATTACACTATTATGTTTTTCTGAATATTGTCAAGCTATTGTGTGGAAGTGCATCATATCAACTGAATTTCAAAAGGCATCTTTTGTGAACAATATTAAGCTAAATGTTCCAAATATGTTTTAATTTCAGATAATTTTCACCATTATTCTATATCACAATCATATATAAGTGTTAGTGACACATTGGCATGCTGTTAGAACTTTCAAAATACAATAAATGTTTCAGCTATTTTTCATAAAAATCAAATAAAAAAATCATGAACAGTCTTCTTAAAAAGTACCATTTAAAGCGGGTTTCAAAGAAACAACTGAAGCTGGGCAGAAGGGCAAATGGGTCTGAAGGAAAAGAGTCTACAATCTGCAGAGCTCTAAGGCAAAAGGGAAGGTTAAAGGACATTGCTCAGTAGAGGGGAAACTTCACAGTGAAAGGAGATTTATTTAACAAATGTTTATACATCACCTACTCAGTGCCATGTGTGGATCAGTAATGGGGACTTGATGAAAGAGAGAGGGCGTGAGGCTGGGGAATGGAGATAAAAAGCATGACATGAACGCATATGAATGTGCTGAGTGTTACCAGAGAGAACACTTCCATGTAATCCTGAAGCCCTAACCCAGACTGGAAAAAAAAAAAAAAAAGAAAGACTTCTGGAGGAAGTGACCTAGAGCAGAAATCTGCAGGAGGAAATCCTAACCAGACTGGCAGAGTCAGAGCAGAGGATCCAGGCAGACATGGGGAATGGAGGGTGTGAGAGCCTAAGATGGGCGAGAACTAGCCAGTCAGGGAACTCAACAAACCCCACTGTGGCTGAGTGTGGAGAGCTTGGAGGAGAGGGGTCCTGGTAATGGAAGAGCAGGGGTCGGAGTTAAACATGCAAGGCATTTTCAAGTCAAAGACGAGGATCTCTTTGATTTTTTTTGGAGGTTAATACTTTATTTTACTGTTGTATTGTGTTTAAAAATAATTTGAAAGCCGAAGTTAAAAAAATGATTCACAGTGCAATTAAGAGTTCTATAAATTAACGTGGGGTGCTTGAGTGGCTCAGTTGGTTAAGCCTCTGACTCTCAACTGGGGCTCAGGTCATGATCTCATGGTTTATGGATTTGAGCCCCACATGGGGCTCTGCACTGACAGCATGGATTCTCTCCTTCTCCCTCTGCCCCTCCCCCACATGCATGTGCTCCCTCTCTCTCTCTCTCTCTCACCCTCTCTCAATAAATAAACTTTAAAAAAAAGAGTTCTATAAATTAACTTATGTTAAGTTGCCTCAAATATTTTCTTTGGATTAAATTCCAGGTTATGACATTAGACTGTGTACACAATATCAAAATCACAGGTTGGAAAGTGAAAGATTGGTCAGCTAGTGTTCGTTTACTTTATGCTAAATGATTTAAATGTAACAACATTTTTTAAAATAAATATAACCCTGTTGGAACACTGATCCACAAAATTGTTGCCTTTCTGTATGATTGGGAGTTGCTGAATTGCTTAGGTATGGAGCTTCCTACGGTTACATAAACAGTTTGTTAGCATTTGCACAAGCCCCATTCTTGTCAAGTTCCAAACTTCACCAATATTAAGGCTGCAAATAATTTCCTCCATAAAACTTCTTTTTAATGGATGAGACTCATTTTTTTGCTTTTTTTTATACGCATCACCAACTGTTGACTTTCTGCTGGGGGCTACTTTCCCCACATACGACTTTTTATCAGTTAAAATTATGTGAGGTTGACTAGGGAACAAGTATGGCACTTGTGAAGAAGGCCGTTGAGTGTCCACTGGCTTTACCTGCCATTTAAGTGGTCCTGAAGGTTGCTAGCTGTGTGGGAGAGAGACGAATTATTACATTATCAAACTTAAGGTCACTTGAGATAATAGCATTCAATATGAAATCTAAGAATGCTGTACTATAGTACATAAAAAATCATGTCCTTATATTTTTAACATACATATTTGGCAATATCTCTCTTTAAACAATACAAGGATCTTAGAAATAAGTCCATTCATCCTTTGCATCTTCCACATTATTATTTTCTAGTATTATAGTCCCCCCTTCTTTTGTATCACACTGACTCATAATTAGTTATTAACCTGATTGATAAAAATTGGTCATTCATATGATTAGAAGTATTGTGATCTTTATTCTAAGAGTAGTGGGAAGCCTTTACTTCCAGAAATAGGGGAGTGACAAAATCAGATGTGCATTTTTAATTTTTTTAAAGGCTTATTCATTTTTGAGAGACAGAGATAGAGCATGAGCAGGGGAGGGGCAGAGAGAGAGGGAGAGAGAATCCAAAGCAGGCATGAGGCTTCAAGGTGTCAGCACAGAGCCCAATGCAGAGCTCAAACCCATGAACCATGAGATCATGACCCGAGCTGAAGTCAGAGGCTTAAATGACTGAGCACCCCAGGCACCTCTCAGATGTTCATTTTTAAAAGGTCAATCTTAGAAGGATTGTAGAAAACCTTGGTTTGCAGAGAGCAGTTAGTGAAGGGAGACTGGTCAGGCAGCTATTACCCAACTTCAAAAATTAGATAAAAGTGATTTGGCTGCCAGTTGTAGTAAAGACTAAGACCAGTCATATAAAGACTAAGGCACTTTCCCCTAGCATCTTCGCTCCTAATGACTGAGAGTCTAGACATGCAGCCAACCTACTCTCTTTAAAATATAACCCCCATGTTCTGGTAGTGCAGAGAGGCAGAGACTTTACTCTGCAATGATAGTGACTTCTGTTTTCTAAATGTCCTCTAAGGCAGACATCATTATGCCTTTTGAAAGATTCATTTGGGAGCAGCTGGGTGGCTCAGCTCAGGTCATGATCTCACCATTCATGAGTTCGAGCCCCGCGTCAAGCTCTGTGATGGCAGCTCAAAGCCTGGAGCCCTATTCAGATTCTGTGTCTCCCTCTCTCTCTGCCCCTCCCCCGCTTGCATTCTGTGTGTGTCTCTCTCAAAAATAAATAATCATCAAAAATAAAATTAAAAAAGAAATGTTTAAAAAAATAAAAGATTCATTTAATAATATCTACCTCTATTGTTAAAAAGTTTAAAAGGGATAGATTACTTGAAAGTTCTTTGGAAACTATAATCATTTTATTATGCTGATGAAACAGCAAAATGCACAAACCCTCACAAATATCCATCCATCAGTATTTATTCATCAGACACTTCCTTTGTGCTTGATACTGTGCAGGGCATCATGGAAAAACTAAAAGAAATTTGTGCACATATTAGTGTGTGATTTAAAGAAGTGCTTAAATGCAAATAAAATTAAGGGGACACTAAAACTAATGAGGCGGATGCAGACCTTAGGCTCCAAATATAGATCCTGTTTCTGGTTTAAATCTGTGAGAACTGTGCTGAGTTAACCTTGAAATACAATTCATCTCCTCTTGATTTGTTATTTAGAAGTGTTGATTGCCCTAGGGAGTGAATTATCATCTTGTGAGTGAACTTGAGAAGTTTCTGGTAGAGATTTCTCAGCAGTTGGAATCCAGCTGATTACTGTATCTGCCCAATGTCATGGCCAGATCCTCATGTTTATGTTTCATTGTAATCCAATTAGGTAAACACACCCTTAAAGGTTTACAGATAACAGACATTCCAAGGATCTTAATTTCTTTTTTTATTTTTCTTCCTGTAATGGAAGATTCTGCTCATAGGAAAAAATGAACAAATAGATTATATTCTCAGTAAAATCATTTCAAACTCATCTAAACTGTCTCTGGTTCCTTTCTCATTTCTGCTACAGCCTTTCTAATCCTTTCTAGACCAGGTTGTTACTGAGAGCACATTTACTTGCCCTTTATGAAAATACCATTTTGTATTATTGAGTCTGTGGTGCTGCAGTTAGGTCTGTGTTCCAAAGAATATAAAGGTCAATCTTCCATGAAGCAAATATATTTGGGGGGAAGGGGAAACCTAAAGTAAATTTTTTGTTTCTCACTTAATGGAATGTCAGACAACTTGTGAATAGTGTTGATTATATACACTTATCTTTATTCAACTTAAATTTCATCTTAGAATTTACTTAAAGACACAGTTGTAATGGTAGAAATGTATTATGGATTAATATTTTTGAAATTATCAGAAGAAATTTATGTGAAGAGAAGATATCAGAAGATATGTTTTAGTTCTTGTTTTTGGAAAAATCCCAAATGTTTTGAAAACTATAAAAAAATTATCAGAAGTCATCCTGCAAAAACATCGGGACCATGCCACGGGTTTGGATTTTAGTCTAAAAGCAGTTGTGAACCCCTGAAGGCTTTTAAACACAGGGTTCCCTGTGATGAGATGCATGTTTTAGAAGGACCACTTATTTTTTTAGTTCTGTGAAGGAGTAGTTTGAAGGAATGAAACTAGAGCTCCATGGGTGAGCTGGGAATTTACTGTGATAGTAACATAAGAAATAATGGTTGTTAAGCTAAGGTAATAGGTAATAGACTATTACCTAATACTAAACTTAGGTAATAGTCTAAGGAGTAGACTCAGGAGATAAAGGTGATAAAAATTCAGTGACTAGCTGGGTAGATGAGAGACAGAGAAAGGAAATGGATTGTGATTTTAGCAATAGGAATGAAGAAGGGATGGAAACAATATTTCAGAAAAACCGAAAGATGTTTTTCTCCCAGTGTAGCAAAGGAAAATAGATGCTCTTAACAAAATTGTGGGCCTATTTGGGAAGGCATTTTATTGTACATATTGTTCAAGCACCACAAATTATATATCAGCAATTCCATAAACCATTATATTTTCATTATATTTTATTGTACATATCACAGACAGATAAAATCCAGTTTGATGGTCAACAAATGTTTCTGCATAGTAAATAATTTTATAACCTGTTGTAATTTTAATATAAAAAATAAAAAATCCTCTGGTAGCTAAATTGCAAAAAGTTTTGCTCTACAGCATTATCATCTGTTGTTGTTGTTGGTTCAGATAAAGGAAAGGGAATACAGATCTTCCAGTCACACAAACAGAAGACAACTTTATCACAGACTACTCGTTCAATTTATTTTTTATTAAGTTTCAAAATTTGTTATTTGAATTTTAAAAAGAAAAGAGGAGCCGTAGGGCTATTTATAAAGAAATTAAGAACTTTCCCATTGCAGAAAATTATAAGGTACCTCAAGGGTACTTTTTGATCTTTTTCTTTCTTTTGCTGCTAGGTACAATAGCTTGACAAAGCAAGTGAATTCTTTTTTCATTTGAAACCAGTAAGGCCCTACCATTTGCATTTCTAGTAAGTGATTTGTCCAGACTCTGGTTATTTCATAAAGAACACTCAATGAAATCCTTCTTTTACATCTTTTCTGTTATAAAATTTTCTTCTCTAAAGCATTACACACTACTTTCCTAAGTTCTACTTGCTCAGTACTAATCCTATGCTCTGTCCTAAGCAAGAGCTTTTGTTCTCTGTTTAAGAAATAACTGCTTATGACTAGCTCCCCACTTTCTAGTTTTGTTTTATTTATTTACTTATTTTTGTTCAAGATTTTCTCTCAGGTTACTTTCTGCAGCTGTTTCAAGATTCATTTGGATGTCATCTCCAAGCACCAAAAGTTGGACCTAATATGCCCACTTTATGTGCCCCATAGCACCCTATGTATGGTTCTATCAGTTTGTTTCACTCTATTTTACTGAAATTATCTAAACAGACCTCCTTCCCATGGAATATGAAATTCTTGAGTGTAAGTTGTTGTATAAAACCTGACACAAACTGTACTGATACAAGCTGTACTGGTATCACAGCATCAGCCCCTCTCATCTTTCTTTAAGGTAAAGTCTGATAGTGACAAACCTTTTAGTTTTCCTTCATCTGAGAGTGAGTTTATTACCACTTAATTCCTGAAGGATAGTTTGACTGGGTATAAAACTCACGATTGACTGTTCTTCTATTACAGCATTTGAAAGAATATTGTGTCACTTACTCATGGCTGCCACGGACTCAGGTAAAGTGTCATTTTTCTTTGGCCCATTTTAAGATATTTTCTTTGCTTTAGTTTCAGAAGTTTAATTATGATGTGTCTTAATGTGGATTTCCTCAAGTTTGTGAATTGGTAGGTTTGTATCTTTTGCCAAATTTGAGGTATTTTCAGACTTTATTTCTTTACCTTTTCATCTCTTCTATCTTTTGCTGTTCATTGGGACGCTAAGAATAAGAATGTTGGATCTTGTATTGTTGTCTCACAAATCCCTGAGGATGTGTTAATTTTTTGTTGTTGTTGTTGTTATTTAGCCTATATTCTCTTGTTCAGATTGGCTGAGTCCTGTTGTTCTGCTCTCAAATTCAGAGTCTATTTGCCATCATCTACACCTTACTATTGAACCCATCCACTATGTTTTTAAAACTTGTTTTATTTTTCAATTCTGTAGTTTCCATTTGTTTTTTAATTCTACCTTCTGTTTCTTTTCTAAGGTTTTTCTGTTTCTCATTTCAAGAGAAATCAGAATTATTTGTTAACACATTTTTTAATGGTTGCTTTAAAATCCTTGTGGGATAATTCCAATATCTTATTTATTTCAGTGTTAGCGTCAGTTGATTTTCTTTTCTCATTCACATTGTGATTTTCCCTGGCTCTAGGTATGATGATTTTTTTATTGTTATTCTGCATACTTTGGCTACTATATAAAAAGTCTGTTTAAATTATTTTATTTAAATTATTTTATTTTGATAGAAAGGCATACTGTTAGGTGTGACATGCAAGTTCTAGTCTGCTTTAATAATTCAGTTAAATATAATCTTAGCCAAAAGACTAAGAAGTGATAATGATTCAATTACAGTCTAGTTTTCAGAAACTGTATGGTGCTATGTTGGTCTATTTGGTTTATTTCATGTCACTGGGGCTTTTACTCATTCCTGATGATGCTACTTGAGAAATCCTAAGGAGCTTACCATACCAAGATGCCTTGTCTGGCTAGATGGGTCAAGGGCTACTTGGACCCCTGAGACAAAACAGTGCTTCCTGGGCTTGGAGCTTATAGTGGCATGTTGTCCCCTGCCTATGAAGGACAGAGAGGGTTGTCCAGGCAGAGAGTATTTGTTGGGACATGATTCCCTATATTTATGCCCTCCAGCTGCATAGTGTCTTCAGATGGGAGATGAGAACTTCAGCCCTGTCTGAGGAGATGAAAAACTCCTGGTCTGGGTACTTGTGGTACTAACCACCTTGCCATACCCCCTGAAAGCATGGATTTTATAGGAGGGAGATCAGAGTCATTGGGCCAGTGGCAAAGGAGAATACTTTCTTTATCTGCTTATTAACAGTAGCACTTCCAATTGATCCCTCTGGCTGGCTCTACTGGATGGAGCAGATGTTGTCAGAGGCCCTCTCAGTTGATCTACAGTAATAATGAATTTATCTGGGATACCCTTTGTTGCTAGTTTGGAAATCAAGAAACACTGGGCCTAGGTCACCTTCTTCTGTGACTGTGGGCTTGTAAAATGCCCTATTATTGTGCTGCTTCTCTAGCACTGGGATATGTAACCAGTTCATCTTCCTCTTCCAATTTTTAAAGTTCTTTGATTGTCTGTTGGTTTGTTTCTAGACTTTAGAGTTCTATTTATTTCAGAGGAGCAGGGAGAATCATGTCTTCATCATGTTGTCATGATGGGGAGTTCCATTATTACATATGTAAACTCAAAGTTCGATGGCAAAGATTGGTGTGCCCTTGCACAAACACTATCTGACATTATACTATGTGCACAGCTGTTCCACAGCTATGTAAGTAAGGTTTGGAGTAGAGAATGGGTAATTGAAATCCCTAAATGTCAGGAACATTCAGATGTTATCACTTGCAACTGTGTCCATCTGGGTGAAGATTTATAGGATTCAGAAGGTTGCAATGGGACCTGGGAAAATGTTGCTATTTCACTGGAGTGCATTCTGACTGTGATATATATCTTCTGATTCCTTTTGATTTGATATTTTATTTGTTTTACCTATATAATTTGTCAAAACCAAAAATGGTAGGAAATGAAGAATTTCTGAAGATTTTAGAGACCATTCAACCTCATTTTGTAGATGAAAAACATTGAGGCCAAAGTGTTTTATCAGCTTTTCCAATAGAGCCAAACAGCAAGGGAACAGGATTGGATCTCAAGTTTATGACTTCTGCTCAGTGTTTTCCTTAGTTTACCATGGAAATAAATAATCATGATTCAATGCATTTCCACTATAAAATGTATTATTCTAACTTCCTCAGAATCTTTTTCTGCTTTTTCTGTACACATTTAATTGACCTGCATATTTGTTTCTCTTGTGCCCTACAAAAAACAAAACAAAACAAAAAAAAAAACACTTATTCTGTTATTTATAAGTAAAGCATAAAGAAAAATTTTAAATGATGCCCAGTAAATAAGAGATAATTTTTTAGTTTTCCACCACTCATCCCAAGTGGTTTCCAGTCTAGTGAGAGATGCAGACATGTAAACTCACTATAATGTAAGACCTTCTGAAGTAACTGGTTAAAAAAGGAACTGTCAAAGAGCATTGGAAAGAGTGGTAAAATACAACGAGGAGTTCAAGGCCAAGGAACTAAGAGATGTCCTAAAGGTTGAATAAGAGTTAAACAGTTGGAGTAGAACAAAGGTTTCCAAGGTTGAAAAACTGGGATGAGAAAACATAGAAGCAAGAAACTTTATCCCAGATCTTTTTTAAATGCCAGGACATGAAGCCTCGCTCTGGTTCCAAACCCAGTAAGTCTGAAATGGACTTGATCATCTTCTTCTCAACAACCCTCAAATGTGTTTATTCCTTTTTTCCTTCAACAGTGTTCAGCCTTTTTGTCTGGAAACTTTGTAGTCTGTCTGAATGCAGTTCACACCCCTCTATCTTGCTTCTCATCAGGTGGTCACCAAATCTTGCCAGGTCTCCATCTTCCTATGATGTGTCTCCTTGATACTGTTATTATTCCAACTTTCTTCAGTCCTAGTCTAGGCCCTTGTTATTGTTCATACAAAATAATATATTGCCCAAATAGTTTCTCCAACTCAAGTCTCTCTCTTTTTGAGATCATTTTACTTGAGCCAGATTTATTTTTGGAAAACAAATGGTATTATATCATTTTCCTCATCAAAACCTTTGTTATTTATTCACAATTGTTTAACTGTATGCTATATTCCAGTCATTGTGTATTAATTGCCTACTGAATAAAATCCAAACTGAGTCTATATCATCTGACACCAGACTCCTACCTAGGTTCTGTATTCCATCTCTACTCCTTCCTCCTGGACTTTGCTCCCTTGGTTCTTCCTTCCTTTCATTTCTAAGGATTTATACTTGTAAACATACACTCATGTCTCATCATCTAAAAATAATGTCTACACACACACACACACACACACATATACATATACATATATACACACTTCCCAAGTTTTATCACTATCTACCTTCTTGAAAATTTAGTCTTATTGTTTCTATTTTCTCCATAGAAGTTCCACATTTTTCAAATCCACACTATAGCTCAGGAAAGTGTTTCAACAGTGGTGTGACATAATTAGACATGCATTTTATAGAGTATATATCTATACTGTAAGAAACAGATTGATAGGAGAAGGGATGCAGGGTCTATTTCAATAGCTATTGCAATTGGCACATTACATCTCTCGGCAAGAGTTAATGGTGGCATGAATTTGGGTGGTAGTTTTGGGATGGAGAGAGAATGTAATGATTTAAATAATTGCAGAAGATAAAATCCAAAGATATTTGTTACTGACTGGGTATTATAGAAAAGAAAATGAATAGTCAGAGATGTCCTCCAGTAGTCTAGCATGAGTAAGTCAGAAGAAACTCATTTGATTGTTATTATGAAACCCTAGAAAATTAGGAAAGTAAACTTTATATATCACATATTAGTCAGGATGCAAATGAGACATATTCAGAGGGATGTTGAGTAGTGCAATGTGTATATGTGAGTCTCACACTTGTGGTTGATGGGAAAAATGACCAAAAATTATAGCTCCCCATCCATGACCTTTGGTTAATACTCTGCTGTACTCACTTCAGGCTGGCATTGATTTGGCCAATGGCACATTAGCAAGTGTGATCCCAGCAGAGATTTGAAGAACTCATATACAATGATTCTGGCCCTCTTGCTATCTTTAGTAACTTTGTGATTGCCCACAATATGATAATACCGCAGATAACTTGCTGAATGATGAGCCACTGGTACAATCATCCCCATCGCCCTGGCCCGTAGCATGTCAGACACGAGATTGAAGCAAGCCTAGTTCATCCGGCTCCATCAGGCTTCCTGCTGACAATGTTGTAGCTCAGCAAAATTAGCTGAACTGATTCAGATAAAACAACTGCCCAGAAGGCCTATAGAAACCTAAGCTAAATAAGCAGAAGTTATTTTAAGCCAATACATTTTGTAATTATTTGTTGTGCAGCAAAAGCTAATTGACACCACCTGCTGGGGATATGGTAATAGTAGTTCAGATGTAAAGAGCTTGTTCTGTGTTAGCATAGTGCTGAATACGTTACATGGGCAAACTAAACGATGTAAGTAGAACTTTCACATAAGTAGAAGTGTGATGATGTTAAAATATAAAAATGAAGAGTTAAATTATTCATTTTATGAAGTTTAAAGGTGTTAGTATTTAAAGAAAAAGAATTAAGTATTTACTCAAAGCTACTCAGTTATTCTATGGCAGAATTGGAAGAAATATGAGGATATCTAACGTATAAACTTTCTAAGTCTACAAAGTGTGGAATTCCCAGAGTATATAGCTTTGGGTTTACTGGATATTCCAAAGGTATTGGTTGTGGTAAAATGTTACTTTAGTTCTCATCCTTTTAGACCTTTGGTTATTTGTATTAAATATTCCAGCGTCTGCCAGGGTATATTTTCCACCTTGGTCTTCTTAAAAATGCTAATTCTGTACTTTATTCATGCTTCATGGGCAGCAAGAAAAATTTATAGCCTTCAGATAAAATTATAGGTGTGAAACAGTCCACAAATAGCAATAATTTACCATATCAGTTGACTTTTTTTTCTTGACATATTGCATTCATGGAATTTTAAATTACCGAATCAACAGGTTTTTTTTTTAGTAAGAAGAATTATTTCATAACTGTCTTTTAAAAGTGTTTTTTAAAGAAAAATTAGTACAGCCTCAACTTGTGAGATGAAGGTAATAATGGTTGTGCGGCACTGCTTGTAATCCTTGGCCATCACTCCTTTGCACATTTCTGACCTATGGCCCATGTGGATGCTCCAGTTAAGGTGTGTTTTAAGCTAAGCTAAGATAATTTCAAGCTAAGCTAACAACTAGCATGGAAGCTGTATTACCAGAAATGTAATGACACAGGGAAATATGAGTTCCCTATTGCTGCTGCAATAACTAAAATTTAGGGCTTATAACAACATAGATTTTTATAGTATAGTTCTGGAGTCACCAATATAGGTCTCACTAGGTGTTTATGTCAGCTAGACTACCATAACAAAATACCACAGGGGTGCCTGGGTGGCTCAGTTGGTTAAGTGTCGGACTCTGGATTTCGGCTCAGGTCATGATCTCAAGGTTCGTGAGTTTAAGCCCTGCATTGGGCTCTGCACTGACAGCTATGGAGCCTGATTGGGATTCTCTCTCTCCCTCTTTCTCTGCCCCTCCCCTACTTGTGCCCTACCTCTCTCTCTCAAAATAAATAAATAAACTAAAAAAAAATCTGTATGGGGGGGGCACAAACATTTAGTCCATAACACAGGGCTAAAATCAAGGTGTCAGCAGGGCTGTGTTCCTTTCTGCAGATTTTTGAGGAGAAGACATTTCCTCTTCTTTTCCAACTCCTAGGTGCTGCCCACATTTATTTGCTTTCAGATCCTTCCTTCTTGAAACCTAGGGCTGCCATGACAAAGAACCACAATATGGGTGGCTCACAATAACAGCATGTTTGTCTAATGGTTCTAGAGGCTAGAAGTCTGAAATCAAGATGTTTGCAGGGTTGATTCCTGCTGAGGTCTGTGAGGGGAAATTAATTCCACGCATCTCTGTGGCTTCTGATGGTTTGTCGGTAATTTTTGGTACTTCTTGGCTTGCATATGCAACTTCTATCCTCTACCTTCACATGGTGTTTTCCCTGTCTTCACATAGTCTTCCGTCTGTGCATGTGTCTCTGTGTCCAAATATCCTCCTCTTTTTATAAAAGACACCAGTCATTAGGGTGACCCCTAATGCATCCATGTTAATTTGATTACCTTTTTAAAGACACTATTTTGCAATAATATCATAGTCTGAGGTACTTGGTGTTAGGACTTCAACATATTTGTGGGGGCTGGGCACAATTAAACCTAGAGCAGTTAGCAATGGCTAATAATGTTCATCTCACATTGTATCACATTTTTCTTCCCTTCTCTTCTTCTTCTCTCTTCCACTTTTAAGCACCCTGTGATTTCATTGGGCCTAATAGATAATCCAGGATAATCTCCTATTTGAAAATCAGCTGATTAGCAACCTTAATTCCATCTACTACCTAAGTTCCTTTTTCTATGTAAAATAATGTATTCATAGCTTCCATGATTTAGGATGTGGACGATTTGAAGGGCTATTATTCTGCCCACCACATGGAGAAATTGCTATTTGCTAAAACCTTCAGAAGATTCTTGGATATGGCCTCAAGGAACAGTTAGAAAATCTACTTAGGCTTAAGGGTGTGCAAGTGATGTGACTGCATGGGCTGTGGTTGCTAAACTGCCTTTAATAGAAGCAAGGTTTTTGAACTTTGAAAGAGACAAGCACATTTGTGCCAACATTAAAGTATCGGTAATAGAAGAATGGTTGAGCATTTCCACCAGCATTCTTGCATAGAACACCCTTCAATTTTATATAAAGCATCAAGTTTTCATTTAAATAAAGGCTCAACACATATGAAGATTAAGATTGAGTTACTCTGATATTTTGTGCATAAATGCACACTAATATAATAAAAGTTCAATTTCAACAAATGATGTTTGGTTATGGAATATAGTCTTAGGGATACCTGGGTAGCTCAGTTAGTTAGGTGTCCAACTTGATTTTGGCTCAGGTCACGGTCTCATGATTCATGGGATTGAGCCCCATGTTAGGCTGAGGGCTGACAGTGTGGAGCTTTTTTGGGATTCTCTATCTCCCTCCTCTCTCTGCTCCTACCCCCACTTTCTCCCTCCCCACCCTCCTCAAAATAAATAAATAAGCATTTTTAAAAAGGATGTAGTCTTACAATTACATGCCAAAAACCTCCTGTACCTCTACCTCATCCTTGAAAACACGCGCGCGCGCGCGCGCACACACACACAGAGTTCATTGCTATTTCATTGGTAAAACAAAGGAGAAAGAGAATAGTGAATGCTCTTTGTATTGCATTCACTTAAGACCTATGCCTATTTCTGAATCAGGTGGATATTTAGAATTTTGGTATGGTTTTTCTCCATACTCAAGCCTATTCTCAACCTCACAGAGTATGTAGATGTTGCTTCATAGCTTTCCCATAATTCATACAGTTAATATTTATTTTATTTCATCAAAAATTTATGAGACCTCTTATATTCATTATGTAAATTTATTCAGGAAAACATATATGCGAATTCCCTGAACTTGCAAACTGAATTGAGTATCCCATTTGGGGTACCTGTCAAGGAAGAGAAGTTATTTTAAAATATTGTGAATTCTTTCCAAGTTCTCCTCTAGACTCACTGTCAATTGCTGTAGATACTGGAATTTTCTTTGGAATTATAAAACAGAGGGGAGGTACAAAATAAAGTAAAAGAGCAAGTCAGCAAAACAGTATACAGAGGAAAGAAAGAATGATGGAAATAAAAAAAGATAAGGAATCTTCAGAGGCTGAGAAATTAAGAGAGATTATTGAACAGAGAAAGATTCAGAATCCTAAGGAAATACAGACAAGACTCTGGAGATAATTATACAGAAAGAACTAAGGAAAGAGGTAATTACAAAGAATGGTAATTCTAGATATAAAAATAAAGAGGAAATGGAAGAGAAATGAAAACAGGAGCAAGAAGAAAGGGGAGAGAGTATAACCTTCAGTTGAAGATATTCTTTATCATCCCATTGTGTACATTTTTCTTTCAATGTAAAGGGAAGAAAAAAGAGAATGTATGATTAATATATGATAAAAAGTGAAGAGATGATGGCAGCCAGAGGGCCAGAAGTTTCTCAGGTCACTTGGAGGATGCATTCTGACTTTGAACATTGGCTGCAATTCATTCTTGCTAACGTGAATCCAAGGATGACAAATCTCGGGGTGCTCTGCACTGGCCAGAGACTCATTAATCACCCAAAGACTTTGCACATGGGACTTTGATCAATGATTCTCCAGGCATAGTATTCATGGGCTGTGCAGGAAGAAAGGTGGGATTTGGGCCTGCCAGGTTCTCATGGTAGTTTTCCACTATGAAGTTGTCCTATGTCTGGGTTTTGTCCCTTACTGAGGCACTGCCCATTTATCTGCCACAAGTTTGTAGAGGTTGTTGGATCTTTAAGCGATTTCCAGAGGTTTCAGCACATCTTTTTAAAGAATTCTGAGAGAACTCACAAATTAACATTTCAACCCAATATAAAGATGTAATGACATGTGTGTTTAGGAGATTAACCAGAAAAAAAATAGTAGAAATTAAAAATGTAAGCTCTTAATGTGTGACTATTCAACCACATGCCCCAGGGTCTTCTTTTAAATTTGATTTTACTCTGACTCCAGAAACATGCAATCAATGTGTATGAGTTTGCACTTGAGTGGTGATCTGCGTTACAAAATCTCCTTGCTTTCTTAGGCAGTGTTTGTGTGTGTGTGTGTGTGTGTGTGTGTGTGTGTGTGTGTGTATTCATCATGCTACCTAGATCTAAGATGGTTCTGATTTACTTACCACTAGGAAAGGAAGTCTTATAAGCTGCATGTATTTCCAAGGATACAGCCTTTTCAAATAAATATCTTTTCATTAAAATATGTAAGTTAAGAAGTACTTTGCTATTCTAGATACCAAATTTGTGTAAAATAAACAGAAAGGGGAAATTGCTATTTCAAGCACTCCAGGATCATCTGTCCAGAAATGTTTTTAGCACAAAGTAAAAATAAATGAAGCTGGTGAACAAGACAATTCTTACCAAATGAGTCAAGTTCCAAGTTTATGTTACACAAATATTGCCATTTTTGTTTTCATTGTTGTTATTAGTAGCAGTTGGTTGGATGTTTAGGTCTCTTCAGGAGCAACAGAAAAGGATGAAAGCCAAAGAACTCAAAATAATTTAAAACTATTTGAATTCTGTATTGGCACCAGGCAGCATTCCCACAACTGCAAGTCAAAGCATTGTATTATCTGGATGTGACCCAACAAAATATGACATCTGAAACCCATAGCTGGGAGTCTTTATAGAAATTCTTCTTTATTTTTTTAAAAATTTTAAATGTTTATTCATTTTTGAGAAAGAAAGACAGAAACTGAGTACAAGCAAGTGGGAGGAGCAGAGAGAGATGGATACACAGAATCTGAAGCAGGCTCCAGGCTCTGGTCTGACAGCATGGAGCCTGATGTGGGACTCAGACTTACAAACCCTGAGATCGTGACCTGAGCTGAAGTCAGACACTTAACCTACTGAGCCACCCAGGTGCCCCTAGAAATTCTTCTTTAAATGTTGAATCATGCGGGAGAAAGTGCAGAGAAAATAAAAATGGTGAGAGAGGGAAGGAGAGAGGAGACCTAAAATGAGTGCCTTAAGTGCTACATAAACATATTGCCTAGTTCGTGGATGTTATGAGTTTGGAGTAAAGAAGTAATAAAAACCTCCATCGCTTGCCTGGCTTAATTCCAGTTTTTTAAAATAATTACTTGTCATATGCTTCTTATTAGATTACAAACAGACTGCTTTTGACAACTACCTCAAGAAATCTCTTTTAAGTGTTTTCCTTTCCTTTTCATTCATAATGGGACATCTTACCATTACAAAGGCGATGTTGCAGACAGACACTTCTTCATTGAGATAAATACTAAAAACTGAAACTGTAGAAGAAATCCTAAGTGTTACTCTAATTTATTATTTATTTAGTTGATTAATTTGAAACCCTGTGGTGAGAATGGCAAAGGATAAAACTGAGCTCTGGCATTGAGAACATTTTCAGATACCTTGAAACACTTCACAAATTTTGACACTGAGCATAATTTTCTTTGGTGTTATTTTTAAAAATTAATAGTGTTTATTTCTGAAGCAGTTTTGCTGAGCAGAAAGTACAGAGTCTTTGTTTACCCTCCTCCCCTCCCCCAGTTTCTCCTATTATTAACATCTTGTATTAGCGTGGTACAATTGATAGTGATATATTATTATTATTATTATTATTATTAGATAAAGTGCATCATTTACAGCAGGGTTCACTCTTGGGTTGTGTTATGTTTGTTAAACAAATATGCAGCGAGAGTGGAGCCCGGTATTCCCAGACGTTCTGTGGGTTGAAGTAATGAAACTGCAGTAATGCTGTTACCATGTGGCCAAAAGAGAGTGGCTTAAAGGAGTAGATAGGGGAGAAAGGGCAGATAGAGGGACTGGGGAGCTAGAGAAGCCATTCAGCTCATCATGGAATCCACTGGAGGCTGCTGCCAGTTAGTTATTTTGTATCTAGATGTATGAAGCAGCATGCTGCATTAGACATAATCCAGGCCAGTGCTTGTATCTCTATTTTCATCTTTATGGAGATATCGCTGACATATAACATTGTGATGATTTGATATTCATATATATTGCAAAATGATTACCATAATAAGACTAGTTAATAGATCAGTCAGTTCTTGCATCTTGAATACATACCCCTTGTAGAGATTCTCCCTTAACATTTCTTTGGAAGAAGTCTGTGGGAGAATATCAGTCTGTTTGGTATTTTCAACATTTCCAATGAAGTGATATACAGAATACATAATGAAAGCTCTGCACATAAAATTGAACTCTTCAACAAAAATTTTTAAGTTATTTTGAAGAATACATCCTCTTTGTTTTTATTAAATAGGTGAGTTTAGCTATTAAAAACACTGTACATATATTTATGTACATAATATATTAAAAGACATATACTACACACGTATATTAAAAGGTATGTAATATCTTTTAATAGACCAATGGTTACTTTTAGTATCTACCTTTAATTGAGCACTGCAAGTGTAATGGATCCTGGGAAGAGAATAAGAATAAGCCCTATGTGTTATGTTTTTCATTTTGTGACAAAATTTAAAGGTATTTTTTTAGTTCTGTTCATTATCGTTATAGGTTGAATTATGTACATCCCCCAAATATGTCATAGTCCTAATCACTGGTACCTCAGAATGTGACTTTGTTTGGAAATAGGGTCTTTACAGAGGTAATCAAGTTAAAATGATGTCATTAGGACAGGCCCTTCTCCCAAAGGACTGGTGTCCTCATAAAAAAGGGAAATTCAGACGCACAAGGAGACATTGCGGATAGGGAAGACAATGTGAAGAGACACAGGTAGGGCCATCCACGGCCAAGGAGAGAGACCTAGAAAATATCCCTCGTCACAAACTTTCAGAGGGAAATCAATCCTGCTGCCACCTTGATTTTTGGCTTCTAGCTCCCAGAACTATGCAAAAATAAATTTCTGTTGTTTAAGCCAGAAAGTTTGTGGTGTTTTTTATGGCAGTGCTAGAAAACTAATACAATTATGTTCTTTTGTTTATTTTTAGTGTGGTTGTGTGTGTGTGTGTGTGCGTGTGCACACACGTGCGCATGGCATATGTTACATTCTCCTTTTAAATGTAAAATTTTTTAGGTTAGGAAATATGATATCCCATGATTTGGACTTCTGAAAATTGTTGATAGTAATTTCCATCCAAGTACAATCTATGAAGCTTGGGTTGCCATGTGTACATAAGATGTTTAATTTTATTCCGGAAGTTTGTAAAAAAGGTTTTGAGTAGCAACTTTTTGATGTAGAAGATTCATATAAGGAGAAATATCACAAAGAACCAATGTACAGGTTGATTCAAGTCTATTTTTTTCTCTTGATTTTCCTCAAGGAAAATAGGCTCATGCCTCTGAGATTGTGGGAAGCCTCGGCCTTCAGATTTTCTGTTTTCTTCCATTTTTGGAGCCATATATCTGTGGATTAAATGCATATTTGTATATCTAATATTCTTGTTCCTGCCTTGGGTGATAGAATGATAATCCTTTGCACCAGAAATAACGCAAATCATCTTAGCTATCCTATTGCAGTAGAGCCTTCAAAGCAGCTAAATCTGTTGGGCAAATGATAACAAAAAAAGAAGAACACATTCTTACTTATACCTTTGTAAGGACCCCAGTGAAATTTGTCATCTTTCTGTACTCATCACTTTATGATGAACAAAATTTAAATAACCAGTCCAGTCATTGAGTCAGTATGAGGTCAGATTTATGGTAAGGAGGCAAACTGACTCATCATCAAGTACAAGATAGTGTTGGATTGGGTCATTGGATTATGAGAAGGACACTAGACACCATAAACATTGGGTTCTTGGATTATGAGAAGGACACTGGTGAACTCCAGCCATAAACATTCTCTAGCCGAAGCCCAGTTATTCCTTTCCCTGAGGTGTTGAAGTTTAGAGCTTTAACCAAGTCATAGTTCAGACTCTGGTCAGTGGATCCAAAGTTGCTGATTGAATAATGTTTCGGACTTGCCTTCTGGGACTTTTTGCTTGTTTGTTTTTATAAATTACCTCTGTCTTCCCAAACAACTTTTCTCTTAAATAATAAAATAGGAATTTTGGCATCTCTTTATCTGGTTTATGACAGACAAGTTTCTCCTTTCAATGTATTAAACAAAATACCTAAACTTCAGGCATTTATTTGAACCTATACTCAAAATATTCACTATTCTTCCCTGCTTCAATTCCCAGCTGAAAAGAACATTGTTCAAAAGGGAAAATCTAATGCAGTGGTGCTTAAACTTGACTCTGAGTTACATAAATCCAGGAGTGTTTGTAAAAATAAGGATTCTAGGCCCATAGAAGTTGTGTGTTTGGCCCTATAAGGTTTGTAGGTTAGGTTAAGTATCATTAATAATCCCATGAATGAGTCTTCTGAAGTTAGCCTGTTACTGCTTCAGGCCACCAGACTGGATGCATTAAGTGTTAGCATTGGTAGAACCCTGAATATTCTGGTGAAAGCATTGTAATTTTTATAATCTAAAATTTTCTTAGAAATGAGTAAACTCCAAAATAACAGGTTAAGTTAGTGAAAAGAGGTGGGCATCAGGCTCAAATAAACCTTCATCAAGCATCTGAACTTCTCTAAGTTTTCTTGGTTTTAAGTGAGGATTATAACACTTAAATTGCAAGTAGACTGGAGATGGTGTGTATTAAATGCCAGCCCAGTGCCTGGCACATATGGACTGCTCAATAACAAGAGAGTTCCTGTTATTAGAGAAGAGGTATGAACCGGTCCTCTAGGGGAGAGAAACTGTTAGATTTTTCTATCTATCCCTGTATTCATGAGAAGAGCAGAAAATTAGATGCTTAAACTGTACTGGTTTCTATCCCTACGAAAACATTTTCATAGAATCATCATATAACAATACACTTTTGATTTTTACTTGGTTGTATGAAAAAGAAAGCAACACAATTAATTCTGCACCTTGTGCTAAATCACTGAAAACATTGTGTATTGACTCAGTATAAAAGTTTACCCATTGGAGTTAAATACTAGGATATATATCACTCATCTAACATACTAATATTCTTCCAATTATAGGTAATGTTTGTTATAGCCACCACTGCCAAGAAGGTACATTCTTACTTAAAGTTTTTTAAATGTGTATTTATTTATTTTTGAGAGAGTGAGAGAGAGAGGGAGGGAGCACAAGTGGGGAAGGGGCAGAGAGAGGGGGGCACACAGAATCTGAAGCAGGCTCTAGGCTCTGAGCTCTCAACACACAGCCTGACACAGGGCTTGAACCCACAAACTGTAAGATCATGACCTGAGCCAAAATCGGTCGCCCAACTGACTGAGCCACCCAAGCATCCCTCTGACTTAAATTTTTAATTTCTTCTCAGTAATTGTTCTTAGCCTGGGTATTTTTTATATAATTATTTGCGTTGATTCCTTTCTTTGCCCTCACTCTCCAACCTTTATTATTCTTTCTGTGTCATTATTTTCATTGTTTCTTTTTCCCCCAAGAGCTTATTATTAACTGAAGAAGCAGAATTCTAATAAAAAACTTCGGGGTTCACCTGGATGGCTCATTTGGTTAAGCATTCAACGCTTGATTTCAGCTCAGGTCATGATCTCACAGATCAAGTCCTGTTACAGGCTCTGCGCTGACAGCTTGGGTTTTCTTTCTCCCTCTCGCTCTGCCCCTCCTCCACTCATTCTCTCTCTCTCTCTCTCTCTCTCTCTCTCTCTCTCTCTCAAAAATAATGGTGACTACTAGCACAGTTGGGTAGTTTTAATTCATTTAGGAGTAACCAAAATTGAGGAACCAAAAGTTTTGCCTGTCATTGCTTCTCATCGTTAGTACAGATACAGAAGGCAAATATTTTCATATTATTAAGGAGATAGATCTGACCTCATGGATCCCCTGAAAGAGTCTCTTGGTAACCCCAAATGGCCTCAAACCAGACTTTGAGGACTGCCTATGAAAAAGAGAAAATCACAACCTTTAGTTTCAAGTTATTTATTTCTTTGCGATTGTCTTTTCTTCTTTAAAATGCAAACTCCCAAAAAATAGCTCTTGTGCCTGTCTGTTCTCTCTTGTATCTTAGAACCTACCAGAGATGGATGACCTGAATCTAATGAAACTATATAGATGTAGGGGCGCCTGGATGGCTTAGTCGGTTAAGCGTCCGACTTTCGCTTAGGTCATGATCTCGCGGTTCGTGGGTTCGAGCCCCGCGTCGGGCTCTGTGCTGACTGCCAGCTCAGAGCCTGGAGCCTGTTTCAGTCTGTGACTCCCTCTCTCTCTGACCCTCCCCTGCTCACGCGGTCTCTCTCTCTCTCTCTCCTAGAAATAAATAAAACATTTAAAAAAAAGAAAGAAAGAAACTATATAGATGTAGACATACATAAATACTTTAATACTAAAAATCAGGTGGACTATATAAAAAAAACTATTTGTAAAAAAAATCAGGTGGACTATATATTTTTAGAATGCTTGTGTTTGAATGGCATAAACCTATAATAATATTTCTTTTATTTTAAAGTTTATTCATTTATTTTGAGAGAGAGAGAGAAAGGGAGCATAAGCAGGGCAAGGGCAGAGAGAGAGGGAGAGAGAGAATCCTAAGCAGGCTTGTCAGCATGGAGTCCGATATGGGGCTCAATTCCATGAACCATGAGACTATGACCTGAGCTGAAACCAAGGGTCAAACACTTAACCAACTGAACCACCCAGATGCCCCTATAGTAAATATTCCTTAAAGCAAATAAACTATGTCTAAAGTTTTATGTGTTATATATCTCAACAACCAATAAGTTAAAAAAATTGAACCAAACATGTTAGAGGAAACTATAATTTTTCTATTCTTTCTAGTCTTATAAAACCACTGCCATTTAAGAAATAATTAAAGCAGCTACCATATGTTTGCACGTCTAGGAGGATTAGGAGGAACTTAACGGAGGACCGTGGGGGAGAAGTAGGGGGGAAATAGGGGCAGAGAGGGAGGGTGGCAAACCATGAGAGACTCCTGAATGTTGAGAACAAACTGAGGACTGATGGGTATGGGGGGGGAGGGGAAGCGGGATGTTGGGCATGGAGGAGGGCACCTGTGGGGATGAGCACTGGGTATTATATGGAAATCAACTTGATAATAAACTATTTTTAAAACTGCTACAACCAACATACATAGAAAAAAAAGTGTTTGGAGATTTTAGGCAGTTACCTTATTGAAATATTAATGTTTTTTCTGAATTTTGTAATATTTTTCAGGTTTAAGATTTTATATTTTTGTTATTTTCTTATTCTAAACAATTTTTGGTAACTAATTTGATATTCTTAAAAGCCTCACTACCACCACCAATTGCATAAGGTTTAAGGCCGAAAGCATGAGTCCACTTTTGCCTAAAGTAGTACCTCATACAGAATAAGCATATACTGAGTATGGGGGCAGCTGGGTGGCTCAATCAGTTAAATGTCCCAGTCTTGATTTCAGCTCAGATCATGATGTCATGATTCATAAGTTTGAACACCTTGTGCTCACAGAACAGAGCCTGCTTGGGATTCTCTCTCTCTCTCTCTCTCTCTCTCTCTCTCTCTATCTCTGCCCTTCCCCCCTGACGTGCACACACACTCTCTCTCTTTCAAAAATAAATCAGTAAACCTTAAGAAAAAAAAAAGAATAAGTGTATATTGAGTATTGATTGTCTAACTGGATCTATTCAAGTATTGCAGTAAAGCCTAAACCACTAGTTGAGTGCTAAAATTTTTTATTGGGAACAATCAAACCAAAGAGAAAGACAACTATATAATGATTGTGGATGAGAAAATGAAAGATACACTCCATGTGTTTCAAGACAGATCTTTATACTGAACATAGTAGACTGTGTATTGGAAAGGGGCACGTGGCACCCAAGAGAGGTTGTCAAATGTACAGAACAGAGAGCTGATTTACACATATGGCTCGTGTCATCCCTCTCTCAATCTCTATCTCTACCTCTCTCTATGAGGTCTAATAACCTAACCTAATTTCCCTGAATTTGTCGACAACTCTTGATGCTTACAGTCCACGTTCCCCCTGCTGGAGACCAATTAATTCTCCACTGACTAACTTCACACTATACAGTTTTGCTAATCAAAGTCTACATTTGTTTCACTACAAATAAGTTTTGACTTCTGAGATCATATCTTAGGAAACACAGTGAAAGAATTTAAGTGGAAATGCCTAACAGGAAAGACATGAAATTATTTCTAATAAAAAAACACTAGAGTAGTTTGCTTTTAATTTAAGGAAAACATACTCAGAAAACATGGAAAGGGGCCTGTAACCGTGGATTAGAAAAGATAACATAAATCTGTAGAGATAAATTCAGGAAGACCAAGAGCTAAATGAAATGTGGCCTACTCCCAATTCCCAGCATACCAAGAGAATGTATGATACTCATCTTCATATACTCAATATGGAGATAAGGAGAGAGATAGTGGCAAATGAAAGACTAGTTAATGTGTATAAAGGAGGGCAATGTCAAAGAGGATTATATTTAAATAAGCCAGAGGTTAGAATTTGGGGCTAAGGTGAAAATGCTATAGAAAAATACAAAAGGAGGCCTTTTATTTTCTATTTCTCACTTTTTGCATTTGAAATTCTTATTTCACAGTTAACATTAAAGACATAAAGAAGAAATTTAAAATATCCTAAGTATGTAAAATCTTAATATCTAACCTATGTAGCTTTTTTATAATTTATTTAAAATTTTCATTACAGGGGCGCCTGGGTGGCTTAGTCGGTTAAGCGTCCGA
>NW_027527146.1:0-519 GCF_008692635.1 Crocuta crocuta
TTAAAACAGAATTAAAACCCATTCTTCTCAAGCTATTCCAAAAAACAGAAATCGACGGAAAACTTCTGGACTCATTCTGCGAAGCCAGCATCACTTTGATTCCCAAGCCAGACAGAGACACAGCAAAAAAGGAGAACTACAGGCCAATATCCTTGATAAATACAGATGCAAAATTCCTCAACAATATAGTTCCAAATCGAATCCAACAGCACCTAAAAGAATTATCCACCAAGATCAACTGGGATTCATTCCTGGGNTCCTGGGTTACAGGGCTGGTTCAATATTCAAATTTCAATCAATGTGATAAAGCACATGAACAAAAGAAAAGATAAAAACCATATGATCCTGTCGATAGATGCAGAAAAAGCATTTCACAAAATATACCATCACTTCTTAATACAGACTCTCAAGAAAGTCAGGATAGAAGGAACTTACTTAAATATCATAAAAACCATCTATGAGAAGCCCTCAGCAAACATCATTCTCAACAGGGAAAAACTGAGAGCTTTCCCCCTGAGA
>NW_027527147.1:0-883 GCF_008692635.1 Crocuta crocuta
TCTTCACTAGTTATGGTTCTGTTCAGATTTTCTATCTCTTCCCGTTTGAGTCTTGGTAGTGTGTGTATGTTTAGGAATTTGTCCATTTCTTCTAGGTTGTCCAGTTTGCTGGCATATAATTTTTCATAGTATTCCCTGATAATTGCTTGTATTTCTGAGAGATTGCTTCTAATAAATCCATTTTCATTCATGATTGTGTCTATTTGGGTGCTCTCTCTCTTTTTGAGAAGCCTGGCTAGAGGTTTATCAGTTTTGTTTATTTTTTTCAAAAAAACATCTCTTCATTTCATTGATCTGTTCAACTGTTTTTTTTTCTTTTTAATTCTATGTTGTTTATTTCTGTCCTGATCTTTATTGTTTCTCTTCTTCTGCTGGGTTTGGGGTGTTCTTGCTGCTCTGCTTCTAGTTCATTTAGGTGCACTGTTAAATACTGTATTTGCGCTTTTTCTAGTTTCTTTAGATAGGCCTGGATTGCAATGTATTTTCCTCTTAGGACTGCCTTTGCCACATTCCAAAGAGTTTGGATTGTTGTGTTTTCATTTTCATCTGTTTCCATGCATTTTTAAATTTATTCTCTTTGCCTGGGTGACCCATTCGTTCTTTAGTAGGGTGTTATTTAACCTCCATGTTTTTGGTGATTTTCCAGACTTTCTCCTGTGATTNTGATTCCAAAATCATAGCATTGTGATCTGAAAGTGTGCCTGGTATGATCTCAGTTCTTTTAAATTTATTGAGGGCTGCTTTATGTCCCAGTATGTGATCTATCTTGGTGACTGTGCCATGTGCACTTGAGAAGAAAGTGAATTCCATATCCTCGGGATGCAGAGTTCTGAATCTGTCTGTCAAATCCATCTGGTCCAATGTGTCATTCAAGTCCATAGTT
>NW_027527148.1:0-5960 GCF_008692635.1 Crocuta crocuta
TTTCCTTCCCCAGTCCTGTCCAGCAGCTTAAATCCCTGACTCCGCAGGTCTCTCAGTCCATCCCCAGAGCCCTGTTCCAGTAAGTCCCATCTCTTCTCACCCACTGCCCTTTCTGCCACCCATCGTGTTCTTCTCTGCTCCATCCTCCCCAGTGTTAGGTCTCCTCAGACCAAATATACAGCCACCACCCAGCCAGCAACCCAAGATGGATCCTTGTCACCAAGCCCCTGAAGATGGCATCTCGGGTCCTCCCTAGTCAAACCTGTGGAATTGCCCCATGTTTTCAACACATCAAGTGTTTGACCTGGTCACCTCACTCTTCTCTCTTTCTGGAACTCAGTTCCTCTCTTGGGCAAAGTCACCCTCAAAGCCACCTCCTCTTTGGCTCCTTCCTTGGCTCCCTCAGGAGTGATGGATGTTTCCTAATCTGCATACTTTGCTTATTGCCTTTCTAAACTTTTGGCTATGGATAATTTA
Source organism: Crocuta crocuta (assembly GCF_008692635.1). NCBI lineage: Eukaryota > Metazoa > Chordata > Mammalia > Carnivora > Hyaenidae > Crocuta > Crocuta crocuta. The sequence goes on from NW_027527148.1 coordinate 478, forward strand.
GAACATATACAAAAGCAGAAAGAAATGCATAATGAACTCATAAAGATCAATGATCAATTCATTAGCAACCTTGATTCATTTCTATGTCCCCCCTACTCACCCCCAAAACTCTTTTGCAGAAAATCCCTCTGGATATTTTGAACACACATCTACTTTTCACATAAGTCACGCTATCTTGTCATTTCTTTGGTCTGCATCACCTGGCCTTTCCCATCTCTCACCCACTCCTTCCATGCTGCCCCTCACCCACTTTGCTCCAGCTATGCTGTCCCTTTGATCTCTCTAGGACAGTAACCGTGTTCATGCTTCAGGACCGTTGCACTTGCCTTCTCCTCTCCCTGGAGCAATCTCTCCCCAGATTTTTCCAGGCCTAGCCCTTTCTCATCATTCAGCCTCAGTTGTTATTCCTCAGGCCTCCTCTGACCACCTCTCTCGCTCTGTCCTAACACCTAGCACAATCTGAAGATCTTTTGTTTGTGTTTATTGTCTCCTCCCACTGGATATGTGCTCTGTGTGAGAGCAGGAACCTTGGTTATCCTTTCTCTGCTGTCCTCCTAGCACCTACATACACTGCCTGCATGCCTCTCTCCAAACAGACAGGGACCTGGAGGACAGGATCCACTTCTTATTTCCTTCTGGGTCCCGGGTCCCAGCACAGGGCTGGCCCAGGATTGGTGCCTGAGACCTGTTTATCAAGTACATGCTCCACCCACCATTGTGAGCACTGAACTGAAGCCTTCTTGTGACATCTCATGCTGGAAGGAGCTACTTGTCCTCGACTGGGTTCCTGTGGGAAAACAAGTCACTTAGGCTCTGGGGACCCTGAGACCACAAGGACTCAGAGTAGAAGAATAACGAGTCTGGGGCTCAGCTCTTGGGGCACAATTTTGGGTGACTTGCGAATAGGGATGGACTCTCAGAACTGCAGGAACAACTGGATCTGGAACGTTTAGATTCCAAGACGTAAGCTTGCCCCACATTTACCCTCCAGTGCAAAGATCTTCTCCTGCAGCTGCTCCTGGATGCCGCTGAGTGCTGCAAAGTTGTCCACCCTGAACACGTGATCCTCAGAAGGCACTGAGCTGATTTTGTTCAGCTCCTCTCTGGCAGAGGGTTCCCGGAAGGCATCTCCCACCTGTGGCAGAGAGGCAGCTGAAGAGGAGCCCACCGGCATTTCCGCCTGGGTGAGATGCAACCTTAGGTGAAGGAGCCATGAGGAAGAGGACGTACCCCAATGGCATAGCGAATGATGCCGGCTTTCTCTGCCTGGGGGATGACATCACTGTATTCCAGGGGGTCTCTGTATTTCTGTCCATCTGTGATGACAATGAGGATCTTCTTGGCACTTTCACGGGCACCATTCTTACTATGAAATAGTTCTTTCCTGCCAAAGAAGAAAAGGAGTTGACTCTCCTGAGACGAAATTGATTCTGGAGGAAATAATTTTCTGTGCTAGAAGCTCATCTGGAGAGACTGGGGAATCCTTGTACCCTCAGACTGTGTCATGCATGACGTGCATATTATCTCATGTAATCCTTACAACTAAGTTCTAAGTTTATCCTCTCTTAGTAGTCATCTGAGACTAAAGTCAGTAACTCCCAGGGTTTCCCAGGTCACAGCAGGGAGCCAGAATGAGAACTCAGGGTATCTGACCCAAACAAAGCTCGTCTCTGGTGCTCTAGGTAGAATCTGGGTCCAGCCAATCCAAGGCCAGGCAAAGAGGAAACACTGCAGAAGAGTCCCATCCTATATCTAGGGAACATTCTATGGAGGACTCTGCCCAGAGATCCTCACTCCCGTTAGACACCCTTTCCCCAGAGCCTTCCACAGTCCTGGAGAAGAGCTGTGGAGACCTGCATAAGGAAGTGATGTTGCAGTGTGTCCACATGTGGCAGAAGGGGGAACTTACACCACTGTCAGGATGCCTGTGGCTGTATAAGTTAGGCCATTCAATTGGACAATTGGATCCACCAGTCTCTGAGGGCTTGAGCTACTCTGGAATTCGGTGAAGGTGAAGTGGATCTCCAGATGGTGGGAATACTGCATCAGTGAGAACTGCAAAGGGCAAGAAGAAGGCTCTTGGAGGGGCGCCTGGGTGGCTTAGTCGGTTAAGCGTCTGACTTTCGCTTAGGTCATGATCTTGCGGTTCGTGGGTTCGGGCCCCATGTCGGGCTCTGTGCTGACTGCCAGCTCAGAGCCTGGAGCCTATTTCAGAGTCTGAGTCTCCCTCTCTCTCTGACCCTCCCCTGCTCACGCTGTCTCTCTCTCTCTCTCCTAGAAATAAATAAAAATATTATTTAAAAAAAGGCTCTTGGAGCTCAAGAGTTGTTTTTTAATGTCTTTTGTTTTGAATCATTTTGGAATTACAAAGAATTTACATGTGTTTTTTGAGACTAAAACACAGGGGGAAATTATTTCAAAAGGAAAACCAGAAACTGAAAACCAAATAGTGCTTTTTTCATACTTTGGCAATACTGCAATATCTGTTAAAATAGGAATTTTTAAAACCTTCATAACATATGAAATCAATTTGTAGGCTATGTTTCCTTATTTCTCAAGAATTCATTCATACATACACACTAATTAATGAGAAATAAAATGATAAGATAAATCATGAGTTGCATGGAGAACACAACAAAGAAATCATTAAGTATTTGGCCAAGTTATCTTCAGTCTAATTTCATAGCAAAACTATTTTTGCAATCCTTTCAATGCTTTAAAACAGTAAAAAAGAACACCTATATTTCCTAAATCTTATGAGGACATATTAAATGCCACAGGGGAATTTCCTCAGGTAAGGGCACAAATCAGCCCTGCACCAAGACCCTAGCCTTATCATTGCACAGGTCCACTGAGCCCACCCCCAGCGATGCCAACTGCCCTCCTAGGCTGCCCTTCCCCAAAGGCAGCCACCACCCCCAGCACTCCCCAGGTCTTGGGGACCCAATCTTCACCAGCGTGTTGGTGCCCTCAAACTGTCCCATCACAGCTATGACAAAGTCCTTCATCTGCTTAAAGTCCCTTTGGTCAATACTTCCAGAGCCATCAATCAGGAAGACAATGTCCATCTGTTGACTTGGACACTCTGTAGAGAAGAAGGAAGGAATCAGAGATGCTTCTGTGGGTCCCAGCCATCTGCCAAGGCCCAGAAACCCTTCCTGCTCCACAGACTTAAAGGGTCATTCTTGATCTAGGAATCAATTCCTACCAAGTTTCCAACACCCTCCACAGAAAAGGCCCAAATCCACTGCCCAAACATTAAGAAACAAAACAAAAAGGGACTTTGCCAGAGACAGAGAGAAACAGAAAAACAGACTCTCAACTATAGACAACAAACTGATCCTTTCCAGAATAGGTGGAGGGATGGGTTAAATAGGTGATGAGGATTAAGGATCTACTTCCTAGTGATGAAATACCACATCCCCTACCCTGGCTGCACTGACATCCAAGACAGGCCATGATGCCCCCAAGACTCCTGGACACCTTTCCTCCACTCTCTGTGTCCCCACTGTAGACTCTGCTTTCACAGTTTTACTGAGAGGTGTTTCTGATGCTATTTCACCTTTCCCTGGCATCATGACTTCTCTGGTCTAAAGCATTGCTCTCAGTCAGCACCCTGAGTGCCCCTAGCTCTTACTTGGAGCTCAGCATCTCCTCTGATGCCACAGAGAAGACAGGTTATCTGTACCTTCCTCTTACTCCAAACACATCGTCCTAGCTAGAAGATCAGTCATAACAGTAGTCACATATTATGTACCAGGCAAAGGTCTAAGCACTTTATATATATATTAAGTGTTTTAATCCTCATAACCACCTTGATTGATTATTAAGACCCAGTTTACCAATGAGGAAATGAAACCCCAGGGAATTAAGTCACTCTTATTCAGAATGACTCTCAGAGAGATGATGTTCAGTGTCCCTGGCACCATTCTCTGTGGAAGACATTGGCAGCAAAAGTGTGCATCATATTTTCCATGGCCCTGACATTCGCTCCCCTTAGAANCTCATGAGGCCATTCAAAAAGGAGAGCTTCAGTTTAACCCACATGTGCTGAAGGACCTTTCTGGACTTTTTGTTTGTTTATGTGCAAGTATACATAAATAAATGTGTATTTGTATAGACAAATGGCTTGAGTGTTGTTTTTTAACATTCACCAAAAATAAATCTATTCAAAACAGAAACAAAATCTTCCAACTGTGGGTAAGTGCCTTTTGTTCCTGGGGTACCATCATTCTGAGCCACCCAAGAAATAGATCACCTCAAGTTATATGGAAACAATTTTTTCAATGTTTATTTATTTTTGAGAGAGAGAGAGCATGAATGAGTGGGGGAGCGGCAGAGAGAGAGGGAGACAGAGAATCCCAAGCAGGCTCCATACTGTCAGTGCAAAGCTGGATGTGGCCCTCTAATCCATGAACTGAGAGATCATGACCTGAGCCAAACTCGGATGTTTAGCTGACTGAGCCAGTCAGGTACTCCTACATGGAAAATTTTAAAGCCATAAGGTATTAAAAAAAAAAAAGATGATTCTGTAATTAATTGAATAATTTAAACATAACAAACAATTTGAGTTGGACAACTAAAAGCAGGAGTATCAGACTCCATAAAATATCTACAGTCATATAAATGCAACAATTTATTTGGAAAACTTTTTTTTAATAATTTATTGTCTAGTTGGTTTCCATATAACACCCAGTGCTCATCCCAACAAGTGCCCTCCCCCATGCCCATCACCCTCCTTCCTCTCTCCCCCACCTCCATCAGCCCTCAGTTTGTTTTCAGCATTCAAGAGTCTCTCATGGTTTGCCTCCCTCCCTCTCCCCAACTATTTTCTCCCTTCTTTTCCCTCATGAAAACTTTTTGAGAGGAGAGAATTTTTCAGCTTTGAAAAAAATTTTATCTCTGCCAACAACCTGTCCACACAGATGAAAAAACTAGACAAATATTGGTGTATTTTACTTAATTAGCCAGCCAAACCACATTAAGTTAGCATTTAAATCTTCCTTCTAGAAACTATTCCTTTATGGAAAGCTGAAATCCTTGTGGGTCTAACACTTGCTCATGAAAACCTAAATAGATGATGTAGCAGTTTGGGACCTGTTGGCGTAAATAGGTGAGCAACTTTTCATCGGCATGTTTTTCTTTACCCTATCTATTCCTGACTCATAGGCCTAGACTTTTCAGTATTTCGCTTGTGTTTCAACAGACAACAGGAAAACCAATAACTTTGTAGCAATCATTATGTCATCCAATCTATATATTTACTTTTTTGTAAATACTAGTGAACAGCAGTCAATCAGTAGTGATATTTATATATACTGTATATAATATATATATAACTATATATAACTGATGTTAATGGAAGTGTGACAGTGGCTATCTTTAGATTTTTTGGATTTTGGGTGATCAGGAAAGGCCTAAGGAAATCCAGGGGAGACGGGCTGAGGATGTTCTACACCTCAATCCAGGTGGCTTTTACCTGG